>NC_133397.1:29613448-29921034 GCF_047511655.1 Castor canadensis | reverse complement strand
CTCTGCATCAACACAACTGTGTAACACGTGGAAATTTTAAATTTTTGTTTTTGAAATTTTTTTATCATTATTTTTTACCATGCTTGGTTAAAACTATGTGCAGTAAATCCATGAAAAAGATGTGTTTACTACAGTCCTTCTACCAGGTGGTGCAGCAATGGTTGGATTGAAATGGAATTTGAGATTTCTACCCAAATACTCTTGGTTCTTCATGTTGGGAAATCTATCCAAATACTCTTGGTTCTTCATGTTGGGAAATCTATAGTCAAGGAAGGGCAATGCTGTACTGGTTGGGGAGACTGACTCTGCCTCCCAAGGGAAATCATCATGGCCTTACAGGATGTGATAGCAATAAAACATCTGAAATACAGAAAATCTTCTAATGCACTTCTTAGTAATCCCATGCACTCTACTTTAATAGAAATTTATAATAACCTAGACCCACACCCTTCAGAAATGAAGTTTTTAGTCTTCTGAGACTGGAACTATCAGCAGCTGAGTTGCTTACTGAGAACAAAGAAATGTAGAATGTGTAGTGGAAGAATGTACTTATAATTACTGACTACAGTCATGTAGTTGATGCAGAAAAGAAGGCTATAATTTTAAAGTATATTTCTTCCCACGTTTCATGAGATTAGCTTGTATATATATAAACCAACTATTATTTGTTTCATATATTTTACCCACTTATTATCTAACATAATATTTTTAATAGAAGTAAAGCTTATAAGTATTGAGAACTACAAAAGTATTCTTGGCCCATAATGACTCCATTCAAATCCCTGTACTAAACCAAACTTTAGCATAGCTTCTAGCAGCTGGTGTCCCTCCCCAACCCCCACCTCCAGGAGGAAAAAACAACCCCTTTGAGAAAGCTTGGTGCTGTCAGTAGAATTTACTATTTACTCAGTCAAATAGTAAATTTGGTGATTGACAGATAAACTCACACTCCCTTTAAGAACAGTTACTTTAGAAAGCTCTGCTGTTTTGAGATTTAAATCTCCCACCGTTCATTACTATCTCTTCCAGGACCTAAGAGCAATGTCTTTGAAACTGAAGGTGATAACCTTACATTTTAAAAACACTGAGTGAGGGTTGCAGCCTAACTTTGGCTAGCACAGTGCTGGAACTGCCGGCTGTCATAAAGTAGGAGACATTTGCTTCTCCTGTAGATGAGCGCCAATTAGCAAACTCACATGGTCTAGTCACATGGGCCATTTCCACCCCCAAGCCTTTTTTTTCTAGTTTTCTGAGTTAATATATCTTCCAATGGTTGTTTTGTGATTATACACTAAATCGATACATTGTCACATCCAGATATGAGGCCTAGTGAGATAATAAAGGCAATTCATGGGATACATTGGCTCTCAGTAGATATTAAATTTTGATTTTAGCAAAAACAAGTATGCTAAAGGTTTCTAAACAAGCTTTATTAATGCTATATAAAATAGCTGTATATATAGAGAGAGAGAGATTAAAGAATGAATAAGCAAAGGGAGATGATGGCTGGTCTGGCATTAGAAAATAAATAGAAATTATGTTTATTCAGGTGAGCATAGATCTGGAGAAGGATCCCATTTCAGAAAAGAAAATGAGCTAAGCAATGGCACTACTAAAACAATGTATTGTTCTATTAATGAGGTTCCTTCTCTTATCTTAAATGGTTCTCTCTGGAAATGTGGGAATATAATAAATCCTTAATGTGTTTCAAAAGATTGACTTTGGACCTACCATTTCATACCCCTATTCTGAATCAGCAGGGGACGACCATGAGAATCCATATATTGAGTGTGGAAGAGGTCACAACTTTAAGGTGACATGGTGAATGAGGAAATACCAAGGAACAGATGGAATACAGATTAAGTGGATTAAGTCTGCTAAAAGGCCAGATGGAATCAGAAGTAGGTCAGGTACAGAAAGTGGGCTGGATGGAATGTGGAAGTAAAAGCCAAGCTCACAGAGATTTTCCTGCATGTGCAAAATTCAGTCCATGATATAAGAAGAGTTGACCAATCAGTAAGGTCCACAAAAAGAGAAGAAACATAAACCCTGTTTCAAGATGTTATGGGCCTTTGCTTTGCTGCCCACCATTTTCTTCTCTTTTGTCCTTATAAATCTTTGTTTTTTCCTACACTCACATCTCAGTAAATTTTCTTACCTAACTATAGCTCTAAAATCCAAGACATTAACCACTTTAGATCCCAAGATCAGAGAGCATTGTCATCTGCTCTACTAAAGAACTGGATGGCATACTGAAATTACAACTTGTCTATTGTGATAAAAAAGCAGGGTGATAGTTTTCCTAGTCTTTAAGAGATAAATTCATTTACTTGTAAATGCCCCCTAATTTTATAATTAGCATTCTCTAAACTGGATAAAGAAGTAACTCTATGTCGTAGTCCTTTTGGAATTTATTGAGATTTTTTTCATTATTAATCACAAAGTGTTAACTCATAATCAGTCCAGGAAATAAAAAGCTCATGAAAGACTTTTTTCTTCTCTTCAAAACTTTTTATTTCCAATTCATAATCTTATTTCTTTATTTTATTTCTTCTTTCCTTAAGTGTAATTTTTAACTTTTACTGTATCTATTTCCTTTCATCCCACATTCAGAACTCTCATGCTATGAACTTTCATTTTTTTAGAAACATTCAGAAATGTTTTTTCTAAATTTTCTAAATTTTTTTTTAGAAACATTTAGAAAACATTTCAGTTTTTTAGAAAACTTAACTTGATTTATTCTATTACCTTGTTTGAATCAGGTAGAAAATATTTTAAATTATCATGAAAAAGAGGATCTTGTTTACCTACTTCCACTCTCAAAAAAGAACAAAACTATAAAGAACAAAATTATAAAACAAGTTACTCTACATTATATGGTCTGCATATCATTCCTAGAATATTTTAAAGTATTTATTGTTTATTTTGTCCAGTGTTTAGTATTCTACCTGGATATAATCAAATGTTAATAAATTCTAAATTATTTAATGAGGGATTAACTATCAGCCAAATTTTTGCTTTCATTATGGTTTTTAGGTTGTTGCTTGTACTTATTAACTGTCTTTGAAAATCCATTGCTTGTTAAAATCATATCTTGATTTTTCATTACATAATTGAATGCTTAAATTTGATTACTTCTGTTTACATAGCTAGCTCTTCATGTTTTAAGCCTAACAGTTTTCGTCCTTTACTTTTACTTGTTAAAAGTAATTTTATTTGGTGCCATCTTTTTATTTTTCACTTCAAATAACCCTCATATCTGCCCAAAATATATTCTGTGGAATTTATTTTACTCAATTTTCTCATTCTTCATTCTTTTTGGACAGTCCATCAAAGTGCTTTGCTGAGTTTCGATTAGGCTTTAGAATTGCTTTTGAATGAGATACTTGTGCAATGTTATGAAGTCACTGTAATCCACCATTATTTGAGGAAATTTTTGTTATACTCTATTCTTCAAGGGTGAACATTTCTTGGTCTTTATGGATAAGGAAGTCCTAAAGAGTTAAATTAAGACATACAAATGTAGGACACTATACACCAGAAGGAAGAAGTCATGTGAAGAAAATACAAAGGTTATAATATTAGAAGAAAATCAGAAAGACTCTGGATTTTCATTATAGTATGGTATAGATGCCATTCTTAATTGATTTAACAGATAATAATCTGTTCAAAAAGTAATAGTCACAATGTAGTGGAAAATTATTGCTTACAGATAAATGAATTGTTTAACAGCAATATGATATGGACTGGGAGGAAGGTACTGGGAATATTTCATTATAAAAATATCTGCATTACTCATGAATTGATACAGGGTTATTTGAAAGTGAACTAATGTTAGTTTGTAAATAGATATTATAAACTTCCAGGAAACCACTAAAATCAATTCCAAAAAAGTAAAATTCATATGCTAAGAAAGAAAATGAATTATATAAAATTCTAAAGGGTTTCGGATGAAGCATAGTGGTAAAGAGTGCTTACCTAGATGATTATAGTATTGGTGGATAAATAGCTACACACACACGAGAACCCAGAGCTCAGATACTAGACCTATACAAAAATCAATTACTTTTTATAAATGAGAAAAGACAATTTAATTGAGAAAACTAGCACTTTTGACAAATGGTGGAAGAACACTCGAACATCCATGTTCAAAAAAATCTACATACAGACTTAATCTTTCATAACAATTAAATCTAAGTGAATCACAGATCTACTGTAAAATGCAAAACAACAAAACTTCTAGAGAGTAACTTATAGAAGCTCTAGGTGGTTGACAGAAGCTCTGGAGTTAGGAGGAAGGAATGAATAAGAAAAGCACAGGAGATTTTATGGGCAATTAAACTATTCTGTATGATACTGAATATAAATCTGACAGTATGTATTTGGCAAAACTTGTAGAACTGAAAAATATAAAGTATGAATCATAGCATAAACTCTGAAATTTGGTAATAATAGTGTATCAATATTGGTTCAGCAATTATAAAAAATGTACTGTACTAATTCAGAGAGTTAACAATAGGAAAAACGTGGAGAGAGAGAGTATATGGGACCTCTTTACTTTTTGCAAATCTGATACTGCTTTATATACAAAGCCTATCAAAAACATGAGTCAAAATCTGTTATAATTCCACAACTCATAGATGATCAGTTCAAATACCAATGTGTGTGAAAAAATGTGTGATTATGAGTGTGTGTCTGTGTTGTAAATGCTAGGCTGGCACTCTACCACTGAGTTTTTTCTATCACCAGCTCAGTACCAGTATGTTTTATACCAATATTTCTTCTTTATTTTAGAAACTTGCAGCATATTTTAATAAAAGTGTACATGAAATTTCAACGCATATTATAACATAATATTCCCTATGACATTATAAATCTCATGTTTCTACAGACCATTCACAAGCTGAATAATATTCCAGCACGGTTTTTATTTAAATGTAAGAATTACTGTGGAGACCAATGCCAACATACATCATATAACATAGGTAACAATGTTGATATTGTCTACCATGTCACTACAAAAACTAACTTTGCCGCTAGTTTATAAAAATGTTTAGAAAGGTATTTACTGAAAATGTTTACAAATTTATAACAACTATAAGAAGCATTCAAACCTTATTCATTATCACTCCTCAGTGTAAGTCCTTTTGGGTACTATATGATTGAGTCACAATAATAAGTTTGTATAAGGAAGGAATCATATATTTCATTTTACAATTGAGGAAACTGAGTCTCAGAAGTATCTTCTGAGGTAACTTGCCCACTGTCATATAATAGTAAATGATAACAACAAAATTCAAACCTAGGCCATCTAGATTAAGAGCTTATAGTTATCAGAATTTTGTAGTTTCAAACCACTGAATGACACACAGCAGTGGCTGTGGCAAAACATTTAATATTGTTACTTCTGTCATGTAGCTGAACCTCAGGGAATATTTGATATGACAAATAAGTTGAGTTCTATGGTACAATGTTGGTTATATGTTAGGACACCTACTTATAGTTATATATGTCATTTTCCCACTCTATCCTGATGATTTGAAAGATAATTGGGAGGTTACCTTTGTCTAAATTGTTGAAATGAAAAACCAAGGAGATAAATGAGAAAAACAGTGAAAGAGAGAAAAGAAGGAAGAAATAATTGATGTTTCAATTTTCAAGGTTCAATGTGTGTTTCAAAGCTTAACCTACAGATTTACATTTAAATGGCCCCTCAAGAATTCAAGAAAAAAAACACTGGAGGAGTAGATCAAGTGGTAGAGCACCTGCCTAACAAGTGTCAGACCCTTAGCTCAAGTCCCCCCAAAAAAGACCCCAGTCCCACCAAAAAAGCAGAAAAAATCCAAGAAAAAGAAGGAAAGGAAGTAATCAAAAGCATTGAAGTAAATCAAGAAAACATCTAGCAAAATAAATAAATAAAAATTTTTAAAATGGAAAAGAAATTTTGGGAGGTTCTTCTCAAAGTAAACTGTGTGTGTGTGTGTGTGTGTGTGTGTGTGTGTGTGTGTGTGTCTATGTCCTTTCTTGTGTGGCTATCTATGCCTTTAAAATTCTCTTCTTTGCTATTGTGTAAATTAGAATAATTTCTTAACTCAAATGGCTCATAAGTCTAAAAGAAAATCAAATGAAAAAAAATTGAAACAACACTTTATGACATATTTGCAGAAAAATCACAATATAAAAGCCTTGAAGATATCTAAGTTGTCATTTATATTTTTTTATGTGTAAGATTTTCTTGGGAGATTCTTTTTAAAAAACATCTTACATTTCTTGATGTTTTCCATCTCCTGCCAAACTTTCAAATTACACTTGTACAAAGAATACCTAGGATCTTTTTAATATGTGACTTATACTCTGGTAGGAAATTACCTTGTTGCACGGTTCACTTGACAACCCTGGGCTACCAGGTCATGGTTTAAGGACTTAAGTCCTAATGGTAATTCATAACCAGTTCACATTGCAGTTCAGTATGGCCCTGGGTCAAAAGCACCATTATCCTCTACTTCGAGTTCATACATATTTTGACCCAATGCTTTTAACTTTGATAAATTTTCTCTTGAGAATAGAAAGTGCTGTTTAAAGATCTGTGTAAGCCTATAGACAGTGAATAACAAATCATTCAATAAAACAAATCTGTACTCTTTCAAATTTACTCCATTTAATATAAACACACACACACATACCCACATGGAATTTGAACACATCCATAGGAAAATGAAAACTATAGGGGACTATGAACAATAGGTGAGGGAAATAATTCTTATTCCCATTTTTCAAACAGCTATGTAATGTCTTGTCTCCATTTAGAGTTATTATTATCAACCTTTCTCAGCTGATGACATAATATCTTATTTTATTGAGAAAATAAAGTACCCAGGAGAAGTCTCTGGTCACAGTGTCCTTGCATAGTTGCTCATTTGTCACTCTCTGTAAGTCAAGAGAGCATCCTGTTTCTGTCAATGCATTCTTAGATTGGTAGATTGTAGACTCCTCAGCAGAGGAGAAATATGATCTGTTATGTTTTTACATAATTATCTGGATATACTTTAGAATGGCAAACATCAACTCAAGGAGTTTAATATGAGGCTAATCAACATCTAGGAGAAGTTTGATTAGTAGCTTTAGAAGTAGTAAAACCTGCTTATATTTTACTTATAAATCCAACCTATTTCTTGATGGATTAGATGAAGGAAGTAGGAAAATGGGGATTCAAATATGGCTCCAAGGATTCCTGAACAAATTGAAGATTTTTGTTATTGATTGAGATGTGCAAATCTGTGGTGGAGATAATTTGGGGGGGCATCTATTTGATACATGTTTGCTTTGAGATGTTAGTTAGATAATGAAGTTATGATGATGGACCAGATTGGGCCTAAGAGTTTTTGTTTGCCAGAGATCTGTAGTGGAGACATGAAATTGGAGACCATGAGCATACAGGTAATATATAAAGGTCATAGAGTAGATGATATTACAAAACAACTGAGTGTAGAGATGCCTAAGAGCTAAACATTTGGGTGTTTGGGTGTCCCAAACATTGAATATCTAGGGAAAAAAAAATGAGTTACTGAGATGAAGAAGCATTAAAAAGGTTAAGAAAAAAATCAGGAGTGGTGATCTAAAAGCCAAATAAAAATAGTGTTGATAATACTTTGTACAATGCAGGAAAATTAGAATTGAGAGTTGAATAATGACTTCAACAATATGGGTTAATGACTTTACTGGGTAGTAGAGCACAGTAGCATGATGGGAAATTATGTCTGAGTTAACTAAATTTAAGGGAAATTAGAAAAAATTATTAGACTATCTAATGCAAATATAGGAAAACATTTGAAGTATTTTTTTCCTATAAAGGAACACTCAAGTTGTCTTTTATATACTAATAGGAGCAGTTTCTAAAACGAGTCATCTTACACAATTCTTCAATAAATTTTAAGTATTCTGTCAAAAAAGCCCAGGAAAATGAGGTCATAAGAAAAGAGGTAAAGCTGCTAATAACTCTCTGAACTGATGTAATTGAAATGGATACTGGCTTCTAGTGTTCTAACTGTGGTCCTCGCCTCTGCTGTCTCAACAGTTCTGCTCATACCCTTTCGTGGCTAATCTTTCCCTTGCAATCCCGTAACTCATATTCTACTATACAACCACAGTATTCTTTTGATTTCTTGACTGTTTCTTTCAGGAAGTAGGTACCACATCTCTTTCCTTATGCTATTGGGTTCTATATAACTTTTCCATTTCATCACCTAACTCCAATCCTCATGTTCTTTACAACTTTCTGGTTGGGTTGGGGGAAGAACTGGTAGAGAAAGGAAAATAAGAGATTGCAACAAATAAAAGAAACTGATGAGATTGAATTATTATTGTTAATTATTATTATTATTTTGCAGTACTAGTGATTGAACCAAGGGCTAGGCAGTTACCCTACCTCTTGAGCTATGCCCCTAACCCAAGATTGGGCATTCAAGTTTCTTGCAAAATCTTTGGAATAAGTTTTTAAGTAGGCATTGTTCAGTGTCCCTTCTATAATGCTTTATAGGTGCAGGACAAGGAGTAATTCTAAATATTCACTGATCATTTACAATGTCCTTAGCACAGAGTTAAGTGTACTTCAAAATTATTTTATGTAATCTTTATAATAAGCTTAGATATAGTTGAGTATATCTGTGTTTGTGAAGAAATTGATAGATTAGTTGTTTGTCCATTAAGGTATACCTTGTGTCTTAGTCTTTTCAGTCCACTATAACAAAAACCTTATACCTAGTAACTTGTAAACAATAGAAATTTATTTTTTGCAGTTCTGAAGACTGAGAAGTCTAAGATTCAGGATGTTGACAGATTTTGTGTTTGGTGAGGGTTTCACAGATGATATTTTGTTGCTATGTTCTCTTGCTTGCAATCTCTTATAAATCACTAATCCCACACATGAGGGCGGAGTAGAGTCCTCATGACTTAATCACTTCCAAAAAGGTCCCATCTCTTAATACTATCATGGTGAGTATTTGGTTTTAACATGTGTGCGTGTGTGTGTGTTTGTGTGTAAAGAAGGGGGTGATTTATCACTCATACCATAGCACTTTGGAAATTACACAAATTAGCTCTGAGAACATACATCTCCCTGTGCTAAAATATTTGCTCCTGATCTTTTTTTGATAACAGTGTCATCATTGTCTGGAACTCCTGGGGACCAGTCTGGCTGATCACTCTGCACTTTATCTGACAAATACCCTTGACTTTAAAATGAGCTCTTTGTCTTTCTAGTTTTTTATGGTGAATATTTGGTTTTATAGGACAGAAGATATGTGCAACACTCTCTAGCAAGTCCGTGAAATCCATCTGATTATTAAGCAGATGTGTTATCCAAACGAGAATGGAAATTTAAGTGTGTGATTAGAATAAAGTCACATTGGAAGCCAAATTTAACAAGTGTTACCAGGCAAAGAGGACTGTGGGCTCTTGACCATTGGGGTCTGTGTAAAAGCTTCAGTCTCATTCAAGCTCATTTCTCCCACTTTGGCTAAGTTTATCATATGACACCGGCTCTTGAATTTTTTGCTTATTTCCTTCTGTTCTAGAATTTTCTAATTACTAATCCCAATAGTTTCTACCTAAATCAAAATGCAAAGGCAATCTAGCTGAGGCTTGCCTCCATTATAACAAATCACTACTAGTTCAGCTGGAGATCTATAAAATCTGATTCTCTTTGTATGTAACTTTGTTTGGAACAGTAGACCAAACCAAAGAATCACAGTAGGAAGACTATAGGAGACTTATGTAACAAAATTGCTTTTCTAGGAAGAAAAACATATGTATGTATGGATGGATGGATGTGACTAAAGAAGCAGAATAAGAAGGGACAAGAGAGGTCATTGGTACTGAGAAATACTCATCCAGGAATTCAGAAAATACAACCTCACAGAGGATTTAGCTCATTTTGACCTCCAGGGAATCACAGACATAATAGATTTTACCTGTCTCACAGATGCTGATCTGTTCAAGTTTCATATTCCTTGGTATACATTAAGAGGTACAACTAACATTCTATGGCTATGCCTTGTTAGAATTTCATAAAACATCTTTAATGAGCAAATTCGTTGTCTTTCTTCTTCATTTATTTTCCAGGATAAATTATAGCTCATGAAATGGTGAAAACACAGAGGTTACTTTTTGAGGAACTAATGAAAGAAGTCATAAACACATGTTTAAGTATGTGAAAGGAGAGAAATATTTAAAATTAAAGCAAGTAGTGGAAGATACAATGCTATGACTAATTTTATTAGGGCCTTAGGCCTTATTTTGATTTTACTGCTTTCTGAGTTAAATGAAAATGTTCTCAGTCATAAATTTTCCCCCTTTGTAAATACATGCTGTAGTTATTTGTTAGACAACTAAATGAAGATATTTTACATTTTCTCCTAGCCACTACAGATTACAAAACTTAATCACTACAATAGTACATAAACAACCAGACTAGAACATGGTCTTTGATTTTTCAGAATCTGCTATATTATTATACATCCATTTTTTTCTGAAATGCACATATATAATTAATTACATCCCTAATTATTTCCATTTGTTTTATGTCCTTTGAAAATAAGTGCTGTTAGAAAATTTTAGGTTCATTTATTAAAAAACAAATTTGAGAACTGAATGGATTAGCTGAGTGCTCTAAAGAATATGCTATTCTAATTATTCCATATATGTACATCATTGTCAATATTTGATTATTTCTACTATTTATTAATTAGTAAAACACATTTGAAAAAAATCATCAAAAGCCATTTCTGAATATTACTGCGAATGTGATAACTGTCTTTATAAGAAACTTTTAAAAAAATTTTATCATTTTTACATTTACTCACATGTATATACATTGTTTGGGCCACAATCCCCCTTCCCCCCTACCACCACTTAAGATAAAGTTTTAGATCCACTGAATGTGAAAGTCATCACATTATTTCTTCATTCACATATCTTCTTGAAAACAATATCTGGAAGTGATATTCAATAATACACATTTCCAAATTCATCATAGCTTGAGTACTGTTATAAATAAGAAGGAAAATTAGTTTTATATAATTCATTAAGCAAATGAAAATTCAACTTAACATAATATACAAAGTATGAAAACAAACCAATTGCTTTCATTTCAAAATTAGAAACCACCAATTTGATTGGTCTGAGCTTTTCAACACTCAAATGGAAAGAAAGAACCGGGTAAACCATAAAAAATTAAATCTAGGACAGGAAAAGTTAAAAAATTACACAGATATTTTCAAAATAGGGACAATTCCAATGGTTTTATTATGTGGCATGTTTATTTTTCCCTAGTTATTTTATAGCAAAAACACCACAGAATATATGTGTACATTTCATGCAAAAAGATACCACTTTGCCTGTTGTCATCATTTAACAAAAAATTATTCCAGTCATTTTTGAATGGGACAAGTATTGCACATTACTAAACTGTTTTTTCTGGGCATTTAGATCCCTATTTTAGATATTCTGAGTATGATATAGCTTTGTCATTTACTTCGTTACCAAGCTTGGTCAACACATCTTTCTGAACTGCAAGATGTGTGAAAAGTACCCGGGACAAGCATAAAAATGTGATAAATTCAGAACTATCCTAGTTTTGTTTCATTTTAAGCTAAAGTAGTGCTGTAGCAACTGATTTACAGAATAGGTTATGGACTTGACAGTGAATTACGTGAATCTCTGACATTCATTCTATTATAGGTGACACCTGCTGTAGGAAAAAAAAACTTGTTTACATTCTAGGCATATTTACTCTGAGGGTTAGTAACTTAGATGAGGTAAAGAGAAAAAGAAACATTTATCTATCACTAATGGCTAAGCTTTTCATTTTGAGGAAAAAGGACATGCCTGTACTTTTTAGTAATAACAGAATCTATCTCTGTCAGTTGCAGGGAAAAAAATGCTGTTCATATAAAATTCATAGAACTAAAGGAATTCCTGTCATAATGCTTTCGAGAGAGCATTGTCAAATCTCTCTGGGCCTTTAGTTTAAACGTCATTTCTAGTCAACTGCAGGGATTTTAAAAGTGTTTTAGCATTGGCTTTTTCCTAGGGGAATATTAGTTCTTTCAGAGAATTTATGTTTTCTAATAAAAGACACTCTACTGTCAATGCTTATAAAATACCCTCCCATGTAGTGTCATTTGCAAGTGACTTCTGGAAGAAAACATGCAAGAATTTTTAATTGGTTTTCAAATGGCAGAAAATGGCCAGGATAAAAACTTCACCAGTAATATAGGAAAATTATAATGGGATGCTCCAATAATTCCATTTACTAGGGAAGGGCAAGTTATGAGTCCAGATTGTCCCAGAATTCTTCCAAAGGGAGTCCATTATTGAAGGTTTACACATTGCACTGGATCCACATAAAAGGTGTCTATCTATGGTAAGCCCAAAACTGATTTCCTATAAACATTTTAATAATATCTTAATCACTTTAACCAACTCTTCCTAACACAAATATTCATATAAGTTTGGGATGTTCATTTTCCCATTTGACAATGTGTAACTCCTTGTGTGTGTGTGTGTGTGTGTGTGTGTGTGTGTGTGTGTGTGTGTGTGTGTGTGTTACTGATGCTTGAACTCAGGGCCTCACATTTGCTAGTCAGACATTCTACTGTCTGAGTCACACTTCCATTCCTTTTAGCTCTGGTTATTTTGGAGATAGCTCTCACTGTTTGCTCAGGCCAGTCTGGTCTATACTTCTATCTTATATTTACTGCAGTAGCTGGGAGGACAGGCATGCACCACCATGCCCAGCTATTGGTTAAGATGGGATCTTGCAAACTGTTTGCCCAGCCAAGCCTCAAACTGTGATCATCCCAATCTCAGGCTCCCAAGTCATTAGGATTACAGGCATGAATCACCAGCATGTAGTGACAATTTATATTCTTTAGAACTTTTATAGATACCAAAAAAGTTTCTCTCCTTTCTTTCCAAGATACTTTGGAGTGATTTATTTTGCTGGAAGTAGACTTAAATTTAGAACATTAATAGTTATTTTTGTTCATCTACCAATCAAAAATCAATCAAAGTTTGCCTCATTATTACAAAAATGATCTATAGTCACATTTCCCTTTACGTATGTCAGTTATGGTCAGCATTTATATTTCAGCTTAGTATTTATTCAGTCTTCACAGTTCTTGTTGTGAATTACCAAATAGCAACCCAAATCAGATCTAGCAAATTAAATACATGCTGTGTGAATGAGGATAAATGTTTTGAACCTGAAATCAAATGGAGATAATAATTCAATGATGTCTAAATATATTAAGCTGTGTCCAATATGGAGACAGAAACCAGAGAGAACTCTATCATTTACATAATTCAAGCCAAGGGCACTTAACATAAATAATTGTTAAGCCAAGATAAAGTAATTACAAATACATAAAGTGAACCTAAAAGAATTTCATAGAGCTGAAGAAGAGCGTCCAAGGAAGAACAAACTTGAAAGGAAGCCTCTTCCTCAAGACTGTGGTTCAGCCCTCCTTGGAGATAATGCAGTCAGAGGTAGATTTTTCAGGAAAGCAATGCAGGTGATCAAGGATGGTGAGTAGTAATGAAGAGGAAATAAACGTGTGACTATAAACATGAGGACCAGCGTACGGGGAGTGTGGTCCAGTAGGAAAATGGAAAGGTGTTTTCTGGGACCATGCCAGAGCTGTCTAGCCACCACAGACATTTATTCTTGACATGGCTAGGGGAAGATCCCACTGGATGTCTTCAAACACCCAAATCACCAACATACTATGCAGCAAGAACATAAAAGGCAACACTCAGGGAGTGAGAACAAGGAAGAAAATTTCCCTTTCCTATAATGACCCTCTAGCACCCTTTACTGACAAAACTTAATATTGCTGTCACTGTAAAGAAGAGATGCTTAAATTGCCCCATTAGAATCATGGCACTGGTAAGGAAGAATAAACTTTGAACTGAGAGGTAACAGATCAATAACTGATATGCTACAATACTGAACCTTTTTATCATTTGCATAAAATCTAAGAACTATATTATTTGCCATAATTAGCACAAACAAGGAAATCTCTGATTTTCCTTCTCTGTTTTGGTATTTGGAATATATGAGGCAATGCATTTGCAAACTAGGGAGTTAAAAAATTTGTTTCTGAAAATTCAACATTTGTATAAAAACTGTTAAATAAAAAACATAAAGAAATGTCTCATCTTTTGCCATTTTTTATGGTTGTCTCAAAGAGAGAGAGACTATAGTTAAGCTATGGCTGAGTATTTCTAGAAATAGTTTCTATGTTCCAGTGCAATGCCTTTTTCTTTAATATGGCTTCATATTCATTCAAATCATGGGTTATTTGAAACTTACTATTTGTAATTATGTAGATTTACCATGCATTTTCAAACACATAACATATGGCTGAATGATTGAAAATCATTCAGCACTTATCAATACAATAAATTTACATAAATAATTTGAAATCACAAAGTTTACATGAGACAAAGTAATATACAGAAAATGTTGCTACTTTGTAAGTTGGTGTCTGGTTTTGAATCCCAGCTGTTCCATTTCCTACAAAGTTATTAATTTTGTAGGATTTCTACTTTTGTCAAAGCTCTCCTCATTCACACACAATTACTTAAGCTTCATCTACACTACTTTTAATTTATTTTCTTCATTTATGTAATATTTCATTAAGTGAATCTAGAACATTTCCTATACATAATCACTGGTGTTTTAAATTTATTGCTGACTTTAATTTTCTTCACATTTTCCAGTAAAAAGGGGAAGATTTCACACACTATACATACTTAGGGGATTTATGAGGCTTAGTCTATGTGTGTGTGTGTGTTAGAATTTCAATGTAATTTTAGCTATTTACACTTTTATCATTACGGTATAGTGTTTACCATTGCTTTACATCTTTCAAATACCAGATATTTTGCCAAGTGAATGGATATGATAATGTGTTTTACGGTTAGAACTAATTTATTTTTTCTTCATTAAGCATAATATTTGGATTATTGATTCATATATTTGTATTAAAAAAGAAGGAAGTTCTGAAAATTAAGGACATAATGAAATAAGTTCTCACCTCAAGAAACAAGAGAACAAACTAAACACAAAGTAAGTTGGGGACAAGAAATAATAAACAGTAATAAATAAATACAAGTGAGAAAATAGAAAGCAAATCAAATCTTTTTTTAAAGTAAGCAATAAACATAATGAGTCTCTGACTAGACTGATTAGAAAAATAGGTAAGTTAAAAATCACCAGTATCAGGAAAGCAAGAAAATATCCTGGCAGATCTTCCAAGTTAGACGGAAATGAACGAGATCATGCTGAATGCTGCACAGTACAATGGGAGCATAATGAACAGTTTTGGGCAATAAACTTGATAACCTAGATAAAACTGAAGAGATCTTTGAAGACATGCATCATCAACCTCATTCAAGAAGAGATAAAAATGTAAGTCTTAATTGGCCTTTACTATTAAGTAAATAGGATTTATAATTGAAAATCTCTTAAGCAAGCACAAAAGAAGCATGTAGAACTTTAGAACCAGACTGTTTCTCTAGAATTTCATCAAATATCTAAATAATAAATAACATCAGCCACAGAAACTTTAGTGAAAATAGAATTACAGGACAAATTTCCCAACTGATCTGTTAAGTCAGTAACAGTAATACTAATGTCAAATGTCATTGACTGATGACTGATTCCAATAGCAAGCCAAAGACATTAAAGGAAATGAACTCTAATATATACATATATATATATATATATGTATATGTGTGTGTGTGTTTGTGACTACTAACTAAATATATATATTAATTCTTAATAAAGTGTTTATAAATAAATGTCAGCAGAAACCAAAGAGTAATATACCATGGCAAAACATGATCTATCTAAATCATTCAAAATACTCCATTGATGCAAATATTTGAACATTAGTCACATATTTATCCATAGTAACAAAGTTACATCTGAATGGATACTGAAAAAATATTTGACATAATTCCAAATTATACATCCAATAAATGCATAATAAATATTTTAACACATTAAAAATTAAAGAGAACTTGTCAGAAAAGGGAAACAACAAAAGAGTGTCAATCAACTGCTCATGGATAAACAAAAATTTGGTGGAATCTTAATGTGGTTTTGATTTGCATTTTCTTTATGGTCAGGGATGCTGAGAATTTCTTATTGAGTTTTTTGGCCACTTGTGCTTCTTTTGAAAAAGCTTTGTTGAGTTCATTTGCCTATTTCTTCACTGGGTCATTAATATTTTGGGAGTTTGGCTTTTTGAGTTCCCTGTGTACACTATGAAAAAAGAGTATAAAGGCTCCTCAAAAAACTAAAAATAGGACTACCATATGATCTAGCCATACTACTTCTAAGGATATACTCAGAAGAATGTGAATCAGGTTACAACAAAGGCATCTGTACACCCATGCTTATTGCAGCACTATTCACAATATCCAAGCTATGTAAATGGCCAAGATGCCCAACTACTGATGAATGGATTAAGAAAATGTAGTATTATACACAATTGAATTTTATTCAGCCATAAAGAAGAATGAAATTTTGTCATTTGCAGGTAAATGGATGTAGCTGGAGAACATCAGCTTAAATGAAGCCAGCCAGGTTCAAAAGCCAAAAGCCACATATTTTCTCTCATATGTGGAATATAGGGCCAACATAAATATAAGTAATATTTTATACACATGCAATTATATATAGAACGTGTACCCAAAAGTGGCACATGTAGAGGAGACCAAGGGAGGAAGAAAATCAGGAAAGAAAGATAGTAAATAATAATGAAATGTATTAGATCTGTGGAGGAACAAGACAAAATGAAACACAGCAAAAAGTTTTAAAGAACACAGGATGGGGGAAAAGAGAAAGAAGTTCAGTGGAGGGGAGTTAGATAGATTAACTTAAACATAGGGAATGTACAAATACAATGCTAAGGCAAAAATCCCACTGAACAAGGAACATACACTTAAATGATGAGGACAAGAATGGAAACAGGTCATATTAAGGAGGGATAGTAAAAGAAGAAAGTAGAGAAGGTGCACATGATTGATGTACTTTCTATAGAATAATGAATATAGAATATTTAAACCTGTCAAAAAAACCAGAAGGGGAATCAGGTAGAAAGGAGAAAAATGGAGGGAATGAACTGTCCCGTCCTGCAGGACACATCAGCGTGGGTAGCGAACCTAGAAGGGGAATAATGAAGGGACAAGAGACACGAAGGAGACAGCAAGACAGGAGTTCTGATCAAGCTGCAAAATTTTATTGTTCACACAGGGGTATTTATGTGCTGAGGGAGTGAGGGGTATGACGAGGTGCAGGCTGGTTGGCTGGTTCTGCTATAGGACTTCTGATAGGGTGCCCGTTCGCGCTGGCGGCAAGGTAAACTCCCGGAAGAGAAGCAGGGACGGCGCCATCTTGTGCTGGAGATGGAGAAGTTGGGACAAACAACCACAAAATGTTCCAGGGCAAGGTCAAGACAGAATGGCTCACAAAGGGAGCCTTGTCTCCGACAATGAACCAATTCAGCATATAATATGTGGAAATGTCATAATAAAATCCCCTTGATAGCTATCCTAAGGAAACTAAAAGATCTTTTTTTAAAAATGAAGGACAGGAAGGTAAAACAGGTCCTGTCTGGGAGTTGGTAGCAGTGGGAAGGGGTAGAATATGAGTCAAGTGTGAAGGATGGTGAAAATGGTAGGAATATTATGTAGTCGTGTATGAAAGGGGGAAGGAGATGAAAGAAAGTGATGGAGGGAATAAATTTAACTAAGTTGTATTGTAAGCCCTTTCTTATATGTCACCATGATCTACTAGTACAACATAATATGGTAATTGAAGAATGAGAAAATTTGGTACAGAAACACAAGGGATTACTATTCAGCCATGAGTAAAAATGAAATCCTGACCTTTGTGGCAACAAGGATGGAACTTGACATCATTATGCTAAGTGAAAGAGAAGAGAAAGAGAAATTCTATAAAATCTTATTCATATGTGAAACCCAAGAATGTTAATACCATAAAAGTTAAGAAGTAGAATAGTGGTGACTAGACACTGGGGGAGATTTGGGGAAGGAATGGAGAACAGTTGGTCAATAGATACTAAGTTACAGTTAGGAGCAAGCTGCTCTGGGGCATGATTGCGCAGTAGGATGACTACAGGTAGCAGTAATGTGCTGTACATTCCAAAAAGCTAGAAGGAAGGATTTTCATTTGGTTTGATTTGGTTTTGGTGCTGGGAATCAAACTCAGAACCTTGTGCATGTTGGGCAGGCACTGCACCACTGAGCCACACCTCCTGCTTAGAAGAAAGGATTTTCAAAGTTTTCACCATGAAGAAATTATAGATGTTTAAGGAGATAAATGTGTTTAACCTGAATTCAACATTACACAATATATACATATGTTCAACATTACTTGGCATTCCATTAGTATGTCTCATGTTTATGTTTTTATGTACCAGCTGAAGTTAATTTTTAAAAAAGAGAATTTGACTTTTCATCACATAAATCATACTTAACAAAATTTAATCATATGTAATGTTTAAATTATAAAAGTCAGGGAGAAAATGGAAAGATATTTTTCTCTCCATTTTATTCACCATTTAATTGTAATGTTTTAGCCATCATAATAAAGAAAATAAAAAGGAAAATTCACACAGATTTAAATAAGTGAAATTAATTTACTTTCAGAAGACCTAACTATTTATGTAGAAAATTATAAGGACTCTACAAGAATGCTACAAGACCTAATATATTCATGCACAAAGAAATCAGAATACATTATTAGCATTTAAAACATTTTTTGCTTAAGTCTAATGATAAAAAAAGAAAAAAATCTTAATTATTAAAAAAGCAAAAGTAATAAATTATACAACATTACAAAGAGAAATTGATATGATCTAAAGTAAATGGAGTAAAACATCATGTTTAGGATTATTTAAAGATTCAATATTGTTAACAATGTCCATGCTCTCCAAATTGATTTATAGAGAGAATTAAATTCACTCAAATTCTACTGGGCTTTTTGAAGAAACTGACATGCTAATTTAAAATTTTTATACTAGTAAATGATGTAGAAAACCCAAAAGAATTTTCTAGAAGAGTAACAATTTACAAGACATTTCTATAATGCTATAATCAAGACATTCTAGTCAAGATGAGACAATTGCAACAGGGAAAGGGAAGAAAAGGAAGTCCAGAAATAGACACATTTACATGCTCAATTAATTATTGACAAAGTTGCCAAGTTAGGTCAATAGACAAAACAAGTCTTTGCAACAAAAGTTGGTTGGACAACTAAGCTTCCTATTGGGAGATAAGGAAAAGGTAGAAAACTTTCTGAAATGATACATTAAAAAGAAAAAAAAAGACTCAAAATGAATCTGATATCAGCATATATGTAGCTAAAGGTGTGATCAAACAGGTTAGCCTTTACATTGTATGTGCAAATATGGGATAAATCTTTTTGTAATTGGGATAAGCAAAGATTTCTTACATAGGAAACAGAAGACACAAGCAATTTAAAAATAGATAAACTTCACCAACATTAAAACCTTTTCTCAAAACACTCACCTGATGCAATGAAAAGAGAAGCTGCTTGGCATAAATTATTTACAATATGTACATATTCTATACATAGAGAATATATAAAGATGGTTTACAATGCAATATCAAAATAAACAACTCAATAAATATGGTAAACAACTCAAACAGACATGTCACAAAGAATATATAAAAATATCCACGAAGAACATGAAAAGTTAAACATTTGTCATCAGAAAAATGCAAATGTGCTCATGTCAATGGATGAAAGCATTCAGGACTTATTAATGATAAAACTTTCTTAATAAACCAGAGAAGAAAGTATATTCACTTTCATAAGAGAAATCCATTAATATCTACTGCTAACATACTATCTAACAGGGAACAGCATGAAATTTGGAAAAAGGATTTTCTTGCTCCTATCACTTTAATATTTGAAGTCAAATTCAGTGCCATAGGCAAGAACAAGTGGAATGAAATTCATAAAGCCTAAAAAGGATAAAGCTAATGGGTTTACTTGTAAAATGCTTGCATATGTAGAAGTTTATTAAAAAGTTATTTTTATGAGTGAAGTTAGCAATGTTGTAGGATACAAATTCAATATATTAAGTGAATCATACTTGTGGTGAGCAAGAATGACTGGAAAATATTAAACATGTATTATTTGCTATTTCATCTAAAGTCATAAAATATAAACTTCTTGTTTACTTAAATTGATTGATGTATCTTAATCAAGTAAACAATACTCTGATTTTACATTTCCACTTCGAAGCGTTTTAAGGGGACTGAGTCCCATTTCCAGCTTTAGGCTTGGTTTGGTTGGCACTAATGTCACCAGTGTGAAATCTTAAACTCCATGAGAAGCTTATTAATTTCTATTTTAGAGTGTTTTATTTATTTTTAATAGAATTTTCTAAATCATCTCCCAGGGACCCTTCCCCTGACAACTTGTCCCTTGGTTTGGAATTGTGGAATTCCTAAGTTCACCTGCATGAGCCTATTGTAGATTTTCAATGCAGAAAGAACTGAAGTATGGTCCCAATGCACAGAAACATCTAACTCTCAACTCCTGACTAATAAGCATGATGAAATGCACTTTGCAAAATAGATGAGCAAAGCAAAATCAGAGTCTAGACTATACACGAACCTTACTAAATCTTAAAATATATCACTGATTACATGAAAATAGAGGTCTGGAGTACTTAACTACTACAGAATTATAAAATTGTATTTGATACAGAGCTCACACAAAAATACTTCATATATCTGATTTATCTTAACAAGATGTCTAATAGGATTTAGATTTTTTAATGAAACTTTTAACTTGGTGTAATTTTATTAGTTTTATATTAATGCTTTTTTTGTATTTTACTTTGTCAAACACAGCTACACATTTCTCAGGTGTAATGAGTAAATCTGCTCATGCATTCTGATTTTTCCTAGCAGTAACTCCACTGTTCAGTAAACACTGACAAGTCAGAGTTAGTGTATAAGTCAGATTGATTAGAGACTAGAAGCCAAGACACCCTTAAAAGAAATATTTTCCAACTCATCTTAGAAAAGAAAGAATCCACCACTTAAAATTACCTAATAAATCACATGTTTAAACTCTTCATGTTGTATACCTGTATATCCTCCAAGAGATCTAGAAGTATTGTCTAAGAGTCATGATCCTGTTGATTCGCAAAAGTCCAAATATTGTTTGCCAGCTGTGGCTTTGGATTCAACAAACATGATCTGCCATCTGAATCAGATACTTCGAATAAATAGCATATTATCCATTTTTAAAGATGAGGGATCTGAAATCCAGTAAGATTAAATAGCTTAATCAGTTTATTGCAAGTACCATAAAAATACCATAAAAAGGTTATTTAATTCCAGCTTTTCTGAGCTATTGTCAAATAACATTTTTGTGTGTGTTTTATGGCCTGAGATCAATTGAAAGGATGGGCAGATCAAAGCAGAAAAGAGATTCTAGGCATTTTCTTTCTATATATTGATAGTTGGATGATGGATAGATGACAGATGATAGATAAATGATACATGATAGACATACAGATTGATTGATTGATTAAGGAGGGTGTGTTTTTAAGGGATTTTTTTTTAATTTTATCCCAGAAAAAAAATAAATAAGGTCTGATGTTGAGTTTATTTAAAATCTTAAGAAAATATTGAAAATTTTTCACCAGGGCCAAGATACATAATGGATTGGCTAGTGTTAGGATTAATCAGATTAGTAAAAATCCTATTTACAAGATTGCACAGAAGGTAATCCTTATCCAGATTATTATAGACAAAACAGTGCTAACTGTGCACATTTCTCCTTGTCTTGTTTCACTTTTCCTTTTTAGTATTTATTACTATTTTATATAGGCAATACTTTGAATATTTTATCCTTTCTAATCTCCATTAGATTGTATACTCCATGGGGCAAATGTTTTTTATATCTTTGTTTATTTTTTTTCTATAATACAATTGTCTGCATGATTTGAGGTATACAGTAGGTTTCTTTGATGAGTGAATAAGGACATGGATGACTATGGTATTAATACTCTTTTCAGGAAGGAGATCTAGTTGCATGAACCTTGCATGGACATTTTTCCCTCTCAAGTGAGAACTAAGGAGGAGAAGTGGATGTATTTTCAGCCTTGTGTACTGACTGTAGTCAGCAAGGAAGATTTAACCACCTGAGGCCAAAGGTTTCAGTTGTTGCCCTAGGAGATTTTGCTCTGAGTCCCTGTAGCTCTTACCACCTGGTTGAATTAGTGTTAAGGGTAAGTCATCCTTTTCTTGAGCCCCAATCTGGGATTTAAAGTAACAGCAGCAGGTTGTTTTCACTAGTAAAAAACTCAGGTATACTCATCCCAGCATTGTGGAAATTTTCTGCATGTTCAGTAAAGTTTCTGAAAACTATGTATAAGGAGATCAGAAGCAGAGTAACTCTGAAGAGTTGTTGTAGGCAACTTGTCAGTAAATGCATAGAGCAAAATAACAAATGAGTCTAGAAAGATCTGGGAGCCCTCTATTTGAGATTTCAAATTCACCCAAACAATGTAAGCATGTATCGAGCCAAGTCAGGGAATGTTGATAACTAAAAAAAGCAATAAACAACAAACAATTCCTATACATGCAGGTTCTCTGCATAAACTATGATGGAATCCCTGAAACTTTAGCACTGTTAACACCTGTACTAGTTTTTAACTGCTGCTGTAATAGATTACCAACATGTTGGGGCTTAAGACCACACACTGATTTTCTTGTAGTTCTGTAGGTTAGAAGTGTGATACGAGTTTCACAGTGTCAGCAGTATTGCATTCCTTCCTGGTGGGGGCTTGATGGCTTCTTAACTTTTCTAGATTCAAAGGCCACTACTTTCCTTTGCTATTAGCTTCCTTCCTCCATTTTTAAAGCCAGCAACATTGCATATTTTTGACTATTATTCTGTAACCACATCTCTCTCTGGCTCCAGAAGAAAAAGATTCTTTAATTTTAAGGACCCATGCTATTAGACTGAGCTCACTAAAATAATCCAAGATAATCAAGAACCTTAACCTAATCACATTTGAAAAGAATTTTTTCATTGAGTAACACATTTCCAGGTTCCAGCAACAGAGAAATGAATATCACTGGGGAACTGAGATATGAATATTTGTCTTTCGTGGGGTACCCAAAATATATTTTGGATATAAAATATATTTAAGAAATTTAAGAAAAAAAAAAAAATATATATATATATATGCATATATATATATTTAAGAACATATTTTAAAATATTCTTAAGAATATTTAAGAAATTTAAGAATATATTTTAAATATAAAATACATTTAAGAAATATACTTAAGAAATTGCCCAAAGATCCAATATGTATTTTCACATCCTTAAGTGTCCAAAAGTCTCAATCCATTGCAGCACCAATTCAAAGTCTAAAAATCTCACCTAAATTTTATAAAGTCTACAGCCCCACATTTCATCAAAATCACCTTATTCAAATAAGTTAGATAAGAGTAAGGCTTTGGGTATGAGACATCCTAAGAACTGTCTTGCAAAACTCAAGAAATAAATATTCTGTGCCTATAGTGTGTTGATGGGACAGGCATGGTATAATGGTGATAGGTATTCCAGGTCACAGAAAACACATTCCCTTTTTTCATTAAATAAATTTGTTTTATATGTTTCCATATTTTAAACACAATATTGATATTTATCTGTGCCTCTGATAGAGGACAGAAGAAAATGAAATATCAGTCTTACTGACGAAAGAGAGAAATATCCAGATATAACAGGAAAGTTTCTAGTTATTTTGCATATACAGCATATCCCCCCTTCAGAAAAACCAATTACTACTGAATAAGGCTTAAACCAATACAATTTTCTTTCAGTTTTGGAGTCATGGTGGCAAGGCATGCATGCCTCCTTAATTTCTTTGCATGCTTCCTGGTATTTATTCTAGCCCCATTAGGGTTTCTAATAGGGTGATGAAAAAGATGAAGATGCTGTTATGTGGTTGCAACAGAAGATGGAAATTTTGATTTATATAAATATTAGTCAGATTCAATCCTTTTGGAACTATCCTTAAGAAATTGCCTCCTCTATTCCCATGAGTTGTAGCAACAATAAGATCAATAAACCTTTCTAAGATGCAGTGGTCCAGGTCAGGCTCTCTTTATATTTCAGAATGCTGAAGTATTGCAGGGGTTCAATCCATATATGCTGATAAACACTGAAAAAAGTACATTGTATGCAAGCTAAAATGTCACAATAAAGCCCATTATTTTGCAAAATTAGTATATACTAATAAAAATTTAAAAATAAAGGAGAACATGAGGATGGTAGGTCTTGAAAGAAGGGAGGTGTAGGAATGCTAAAATAAGTGGGGAAGGTCCCAGAAAGGGAAAAGGTTGAGACCAAAATTAAAGTTCAGCAACTAAATTTATCACTTAATAATTAGGGAACAATATTATATTTTCTACCTTCATATATAATATACATGGTATAATTACTGCATATGGAATGTTGCTATTTCTTCCACTAAAGATGATATGGAATGATTACACTAACTTAGTTTATATGTAAGATAGATTTTCCCTCTGCAAAATGTGATGAATGAAAGGAATGTACTTTGGCTTTTTCCTTCTCTATCTGAATGTACCTATTTGACAAAATGTACCTGTCACTATTAGAGTTACTGATTCAGAGGGAGCCTTGTTCTTCCCTTTGTCATGAGAGGGATTCTGAATGCTCCCTCTAGGGATGCTCAGAACAGGACTTCTTTCTTCCCCACTTGCTTGATCCTCAGAGGTTTCTTCCTTTGTCCTCAGAGACTCTATTAACCAACCTCTTTGAGTGTCTGAAAAAACGTCTTTTTTCTGTATTAGGAGACTAGCTTCATGGATACAAAGAAATCACTCTAGCTATTTACCATTGGTCTTTTCTACTTTCAGTGCTAGGTTGAGCTATACTGAGAAATACCAAGAGGCAACTCATGAATGGGTCTGGCAGAAATACAAGGGATCCTTAATGATGTCAGAAATATTGCTGACATCTTTCTATAACTTTAAGAAGCCATGTGCTCTTCTTTCCTGCTTCTTTTCAGACCAGGCTTTCTCTCCCTATTGAATTTTATTGCCTTATTAGTTAAAATGAAAATTCAAATTTTCTGTCTCCTAATATGAAATTTTTAAATATGAGAGATATGAATATATTAAAATCAAATATTTTGATACTTTGCTTTTTAAAAGGCTGCCTAAGCTACTAGCCCATTAGTGGTCAGGAACAAAGTGTAATTGCACTACAAGAGCATTAGATAAGATTCTAATAAAGGCAATGAAAGTAGTAGCTTCCACATGTTATTGTAAAAGTGGCTGTACTGCAACAAATTCACTCCTATTTGCTGAAAACACTGCCAAAAAGAATTCGAGTTCAGCTGAGGTTACTTGTAGAATTCGTCCTCATAGGGAGCAACAGGTTCACCCTGAATTCCCAGATATTCTGCTTGCTATGTTATTTTGCCTATTCATGCATCCATCATTTCGACTTCTAAAAATAAGAGTCAAGTTGTACTAAAGACAGATGTCTGCTCTAAGTAGCAGGCAATTACTTAATAGATTTGTTTTCAAGTTTAAAAAGATTGTCAATTTTCCTCTGCTTACAGTGGATCAGCTTTCATTTCAATTTAAATAGGCATGCCTATAACACAATACAGAAGATATTGGTAGCACCAAATTCTTAGCAGTGTTTTTCTTCTAGTTGATGGATATTTTGTTTCCCATCCACTGAACTTTCTTTCTAGCGTACATTACCCTTAGGAACTGTCTTTCTACATATGTGTGTGTGTGTGTGTGTGTGTGTATGTATTCATATTCATGCACACATTTATGTGTGTGTGATCTCAGAGGGAGAAAAAAGGCAAACAGATATGAATATCAGGAAGAAACTGCAGCTAACTATTTTCACCCTACATATACTATGGCTATATGTATGCCTTTCTAGTACAGTTGACTGATATATTTCTTGAATATTAAAATTCCTGTCCTTAATATTCAGAGATTCTCACCATAAATGGTCTTCTTGAGAATAGCAGCATATTATCAATAACTATAAAAATGTTAGGTAATGAGTAATTTCCCTTTTCTCACCTTAAAAATATGATGTATCTCCTCTTTCAATCATGAGATACTCCAACTGATGTGAATGTTTAACCACAATGATAATGATAACTAAGGAAAATCTCATTCCCAAACCTATTTGATTCTGGTATGACATTGATATTGTGTATTGGGGTGCAGATATATTTCATTGAAGCTTTAGTTTGAGTCTTTGTTAGAAGAATTCTCCCAAGCAAAGTGTAAAGAAGATAAAAAATCCTAAATGGAACATGAACATCATCCAAGTTGCTGTGTTTATTCTCTGCTTCTATTGTCATCAAAAACATAATTGCTTGACTTTTGAGTGATAATATTGCCAGAAATTTATAAGCAAAAACATTAATTTCTCTCTGAGCAGTCAGGAAATGATAGTTGAACATGTGGGAGCAAATCTTTCTGGTGCCATGCTGTGAAGAGTTTGAGGTTGATCAAGCTTGCTTGGTAATGTGGCAGTCAGGGGAATGAAAATGGGTTGTCATTTCCAATAGCAATTAACCAGAATCATTACAAGTGTCTAAATGATGGCACATTAGAGTTGACATGTTTTTGACTATAACTTGACATAGAGTCATGAAGAGTTTGTCCCTGTGTTGACCCCCAACTTTAATAGAAGCTGCCAGAATAGATAGAAGCACAGCTATTCCACTGATTTAGCAATCATCAAGCTTTAATGTCAAAAGCATTGGTCATATCAGGTGTGTCACACATCAAAGGTGAAGACATCCATAATTACATTACTTTGCACTATGTGCTCTAAGGCACTCATTTCCTAAGAGTTAAAATAAATGGATAAGATTTCTCCTCCAACTCTATAGATAGATTTTTGAGTCCATTTCTTTCCAGGTTTCCTCCCTAGGAAAAGTACATTTCAAAAGATGCTCAGGAAATTGAGTTGCCTTCAGGAAGTGACATGTGTTCTTGTCCACACTACAATAACAGGAAATCCTGAATGTCAAACACATACTGTTTGCGTTTTGACCTAAAAGGTATCTGATTAATTAGGTAGAATGATCCATTATTTTTGGTTGAAGAAAAAGATGAATAGTGAAATTTTTTATGGTCACAGCAGATAAATGATGAGTCCAGTCTTGAACTCATGTTTCCTGTTTCACAGTGCTCTTGATTCTGAAAGTCTCTCTGGAGTCCTTATTAAAATTTGCTGGAAAGAAATAAATACTTAATTGACTGGGACATCATTCTAAATTTAGTTATCACTGGCAGGTATTCTCTGACTATTATTTTTTTTTAGTTTAGATCTATTTTGATTTTTTATGTCTTCAATGTACAAATGTATGAGTTGTATTTTGCTTTTAGAAATGAAGTCAATATTTGTTGTAATTTTAAAATAATTTATTGCATATACATTTTTCATTATCAGAGAAAATAAACTAATGTATGAAAGAAAATCAATGCCCAGCCAAAACTTACTATTTCACTACGACAGCAGAACATGATAGGGAAAAGTAAGTAAATAACTGTCAAACAAAATAATAGAGAAATGCATATGAATAAATACAATAATAAAAAGCAGCTCTCTTCCTTCTTTATTGGGATAAAATTGGTATACAAATTGAATGAAATTAATGTACATAATTTTTGAGTTTGCATATGCATACTTATATTGCTTTACCTTAACCAAGGTAATAAGTATATCTATGAGCTCTAAGTGTTTTCTTGTGTCCCCTTATTTTATGTTTGCTTTTCTGTAGTAAGAACGTGGAACAAAAATCTATCCTTGGGAAAAATTTTTTAGGTTTTTGATACCTTGTTGTTAACTATATATTGTATGTCGTAGAGAAGGTCTTTGGAATTTACTCATGTTGTATAACTGTAGCTTTGTATTCATTGAACACAATTCCACACATCCTCTCTCCCCTTTCCCCCATAACCACTAATTATTCTATTATCAGCTTCTATGTTTGTATATTTTTGATGCCTTATGTAAGAGGATTCAGCAATATTTATCTCTTATGACTGACATTTAACTTAGTATTACATCTTCCAGGTTTATCCACGTTGTCTCAAGTAGCAGGCCTACCTTTTTCTTAACCTTTTAACTTAAATATTTTCATAACTCTTTTTTAAAGGTGAATAATTTTCCATTGTAGGTATATACCACATCTTGATCCATTCATCTGTCAATGGACACCTGAGTTTTATCCATAACTTTGCAAATAAACATCAGAGTACAGATATCTCTTCCAGATCCTGATTGCCCCAAGTTAGTAGATTTGGATCCTCTGGGAGTCTATCACTAATTTTGTGCATACCTCGACACTGTTTTCTATAGTGACTGCATCATTGTGCACCCCCACCAACAATGTGCAAAGGTGCAATTTCTGCACAACCTCATTAACACTTGTAACCTTTTGCTTATTTGATAATTACTATTCTAACAGGTATGAGGTGATTTCTCACTGTGCTTTTGACTTGAAGTAATTTTGATAAACCAGTGGTTTTAATGGTTTATTTTGCTTAACACTAAATATTACTTTTAAAAGTGATATATTCTTTATATATATTTTTAACTAACAAGTAACATTTTTATAAGCATAAATTGCTTAAACTTTATATTTATGTGAACATAAATAAAATTTAACTCTTTACTTGCTATGACAATGTCTTTCTAAGAAAATATTTGTATTATGTTATCATTGCAATTGCTTTTAAAATAGAACTGATCAAGAACTAATTTTAAATTATTAATTACTAAGCATAAAAGATTAAATATTTAAAATGTCTATTTTTCCAAGATTATAAACCTATTTTTAAAGTATTTTATATCGATCTAGGAATATAATTTATTGCTAGAATGAGGCCAGCTTAAAATCAATTTAGTTCTTTTTATTTCTTGACTTTATTTTTAAAGTCTCAGAAAGACTTATATAGATAAACAAATAGATAAAAACAATGGGAGTTTTGATGTGACAAGGCCACTCAGTTATTTGAATCCTTTTTGATTACATTCTAAACACTTGTGAATTTTTATAACTAACAAATATTTCAACAGTAGTTTGTCTGAATATGTGTTTAGATTTTCCTTTAATTTTGTTTAAATAAAAAAATTTCAACCCATATGATTTGTAGGATTGTATTCAGTCATTAAAGTAAATTTTTTGTTAGACACACACCCATATATGCTCATGTATATTTAAGAATATCTGCACAGTATTTACCAAAACTAATTAAATGTCTAATAATTGTATCTATAACTTTATCTGTAAAGGAAGTAGCTGAAATTGGCACTTAAAACAACCCCATAAAATTGGAAACATTTCTGAAATTTTGTAAATAATTTGGTTGAACACTTTGCTTTTACTAATGCAATTTATTTTATAGATGTTAACAAAAAAAGAAGCTTTTAATAAAAAAAGTTCATACATAACCAGTAAAAAGAGGAAGAAGTACTCATTTTCTAGAAACTTTGAGGCTCTTGCTCAGAAATAATGCATTCTTTTATAGCTGTTGGGAAATGTAACAGTGAATTTCATGTAAACAGAATTATCTGTGCTCCTACTACTCCATTCTAAAGTGCTGCATGTCTGAATTTAATTTCAAATTAAAATATCCTGAGTATGTTTCACACATTCTACTGCTTATATTGTGTTTTATTAAAAATACTTGCGTAACCCAGTGAAAGTCATAGAGTCCTTCCAGAGGGATGGAACTTTTTTAGATAATGGTACTTACACTTATCAAATGAAAAAGGAGATAGAATAAAGAATCAGTATAATCTTAAAACAAGGACATTCTCTATAAGATCAGTTACTTTGTAAGAAATTCAGCTAAGTTTTGGATCCAAACAGAATTCATGAAACTTCCAGAATGCATACTGAGCAAGAAGTTATTTACCTAACTGGGATATGAAGGTTACAGATGTAAAAATTTAAGTATATAGTATTACAGAAAAAGAAATAAATCAGTGTAGGATTTGTTGCCAATAAAGGCTTCCATAAGGGATGTAGGGAGTAATCTCTGCTCATAAACATGACAAGAGATTGTTAACAAGCAGTCAAGATTCCAAGAAGAGGAAAACATAACCAGGTTCTTAAGAATCACAAGGTGGTGTTGCTGATGATGGCTATTCTAACAGGGGTGAGGTAGAATCTTAGCATGGTTTTAATTTGCATTTCCTTTATTGCTAGAGATGGTGAGCATTTTTTCATGTGTTTTCTGGCCATTTGAATTTCTTCTTTTGAGAAAGTTCTGTTTAGTTCACTTGCTCATTTCTTTATTGGTTCATTAGTTTTGGGAGAATTTAGTTTTTTAAGTTCCCTATATATTCTGGTTATCAGTCCTTTGTCTGATGTATAGTTGGCAAAGGTTAGATCAAAAAGAATTAACCTAGAAGGTAACACACACGCACAGAAAATCAATGTGAGTCAATGCCCTGTATAGCTATCCTTATCTCAACCAGCAAAAACCCTTGTTTCTTCCTATTATTGCTTATACACTCTCTTCAACAAAATTAGAAATAAGGGCAAAATAGTTTCTGCTGGGTATTGAGGGGATGGGGGGGAGAGGGAGGGGACGGAGTGGGTGGTAAGGGAGGGGGTGGGGGCAGGGGGGAGAAATGACCCAAGCCTTGTATGCACATATGAATAATAAAAGAAAAAAAAAGAATCACAAGGTATGGTACATAAAGGGACATGAAGAGACTAGTTTAGCTGAAGCAACTTGTTTAGTGGGGTTTTGCTAAGGCAGATTGTTTCGCTGGTAGAGATAGTGTTAGCAAGGTCCATTATGGCTCTGTTTGGGGTGGGTTGTGCCTCAACTTTAGCCTGTAGAAAAAGGACTTGTAAGTTTTAGACCACCTGTTTTAGAATCACCTGGGAATAATATTTTTAAAACAGTCTTGGCCAAGCCATCTTCTCAAACAGAGTATCTAGAGATTATTTCTAGATACCTGGCATCTGCATTTAAATTAAGTGGTGGGTGAAATTTGTACTGTATAAATATGGTGATTCCTTATTAGCAGTATTTAGGAACACTGAAGATTATTGAGAATGAAAGAACACTTTTGCCACAGATGTTTTGAGAAAATAAGTTTCTATAAACTAAACAGGTTGGAAGTAAGAAATCCAGTAGGTCATGTACAGTGTGGTAGGGTCTAGACTCCAATAAGTTTAATTATTTAATTATTCAAGTGAATTTTTGTATGTCAGGTTCATATTGTTTGTAAGCCATTTATTTTTCTCAGAGTAAAATAAATCTATTCATCAATACATAATATTCTAAAATAAATCAAAGCACTGCAGTATTTTTCATCCATGAGCACCATATTTACACACAAGCACTATATTTTTCTAAAATTCTGTAAATATTTTTAACAGAATAATGCAACTTGCTTTTCCTGGTATAAAGAGGAAATGTATCATTCATTTTTCCTTCTAAATTCCTCAGCACTTGATTTGGCTTTTCACTGACCTTCATTTCTTTGGGAACAGGCTCTTGTAGAGAGGTTTCATGTCAGGTTTGCTCAAGGAAAGAGGTAATGGGGCGGAGGCAGATATCTGTAATAAGGATGTCATAAAGAACTGACAGTAAAAATGACCTGTTTATTGACCAGAAATCCCAGAATAATATTACAAAATAATATAAAAATTGGCGTAGGGGAAAAGAATAAATACATTTGATAATGGACACATTTTTCAGTTTTTATTTCCCTATGAAAGAAAAAGTTATCGCTGGGTAATGAATTATTACATACAAGAATTCATTTTCTCAAAGCCCAAACAGAAATAGGTCTAAGTTCAGCTTTATAAATAACTCAAATTTATCAGTCCTTTTTACCCTTAGGATCTTTAATTTGCTGTTTGAGCACTTTTTTGACATTTTAGGAAAGCTTTTCTCAAAATGCCGAATAAGCACCAAATTCATCCAATCTCAGTGTTTGCCAAGTAGTTCTATTTCACCCTATAACACTTGACTGAAGATATTAAAATGCAGCCAGGCATAAAATATATTCATATAGTTTGCATATATTGTAAAACCTGTGTGATCATGAGAGAGAAAATGATGCATATGTAAGAGTATTGAAGGAATTCATACAAGAAGAGTTTTAAAAACATAGGATAAGAAATCTTCCATCTGCCTCTTTTCCATTCCTTTCCTGCTTCATGTATATGCATATTTTGCACTCTTGATAGATACATGGGTATTAATTCATATTCTGGAGTTAACGTCAGGATTCTGAGAACAGTTGAGTAACTGGGGCATTTTAATTTACCAGGAGGACTATGAGAGACTACGAGAAAGAGAGAGAGATGAGAAAGAGAGAAAGAGAGAGAGAGACTGCAGCTCACTAAGTGATGTGAGGACAAAGCATCCAGCAATGGGAGGACATTAGAAGGGGTTGGTTTTTCACATCATTTTATACTTTCTTATCACATAGCTGAGCTGTGATGAGATAGCTCAGGAATATGAAGAATATGTCTAATGGGACTCTGAGGTTTTCACCTGAGCATGCCCCAAAATAGTCATTTGATATTTAAATATGCATGATATTAGAATCAGGATTTATATCCAAAATCCTAAAACCTGGAGATACCAAATGAGACTATTATCCAGGTATTAAAAATATTTAAGCTAAAAGTTTTCTATGTTCAAGATAGTCTATATTATTCAGGATGGAATTCCAAAAAGCTGAGATACAAGGCACTGATGAAATTGAGGCAAAGTTACCATCTCCAGCCAGGAGGCTGACAGATGCCAATCTGAACCCGGAGATGAGGCTAAAAGAGTTGGAATGTTGATATCATATCTCACTCTCTTTGTATTCTGCATGCTTGAAACATAGCAATTCCTGTAAAAATGTTGAAAGGGTAATGATGAGGTAAAGAAGGAGAAACTGTGTCATGTAGAATAGGCCCAGATATGAATGGTTTCAGTTAAGGTTGAAGACTGAAATATATCCCAGGCACAATATGATTTAGAAATTACACTAGTGGCTGAAAGTAACAAGGTAAATTTTAGGATCTACAGTTTCTTCACATACAGTATGTGGAAGCGAAGTGTTCAGCTGCTAGAAGATGAGCTGGTTGGTGAATCACAGACTGACAGATCAAAGCCTAGTTCATTCACAGCTCCCTCTAGCACACACTTTATTGTCTTCATCCATGAGACTGTAGGTCAATGAGCATCCATGAGAATCTGTTAGATGTAACTCTGCTTGTGCAAATAAGTAGAAAGGGTTTTCTTGTATCCAAAATTGTATTTTAGAAAAAAAGGAAAATTGCCTTTTATTTGTTTCTATACAGTATCTCATGACAGAGGAAATTTTCTTAAGTGATTTGAAGTAGCCGATAGGCTAGTCCTTGCTTCTCAATATTTACTTCTTCAGTTCCAATATCAGAATCGTGGAAGAGCTGATGGAATTGCAGAAGATGAGGAAATTCAAGGTCAAAGAGTATTCAAAATCTTCAGATTTTACAGTATATGGAAACAAGAAGGTTCATGCAAAATTGTCCAATTAGACATATCAAAATTTAATAAAATCATATTTCAAACAGAATAAAACCTGCAATAGTTTGTGGGATAATAACCACAAATCTAATCACAAGTTACCTTTTCTTATATGTTTCAGTATTATAGAGAAGAAACAAAGCATAAATAAATACCCATTTGAAAATCCATGTCATGTAACAGATGTCTGACATTTGCCTGTATTTATTATCTGCTCCAAAAATAGTACCTCAACTTGGTCCTAGGAAACCTAATTTAACATCATTAGTGTTGGTAAGGTTCATGTTGACATGTGGGTCATTTTTCACAAATATTCAATCCATATCTGCAAATCTGCATTACCAACTGTATTTCTGTGAAACCAAGTATTTACACAGAAATATTTAAGAATGCCACTTATGGAGAGTTTGCAGTATGTTGGTATTATTTTATTAATTTATAAATGCATTTAATCTTTAAAACAACCCTTAGGAAATAAGAATATTTTCTCTCTATCACATTTATTGGAACTAAGAAAATAATGGATAAAAATACTTATTCCCACTGATTTCCAGACAGTGAAGTCTCCAGAATGAGTAAAAATTATTTCTAATTGCCTCCGGCCATCTCCACACCTGGGCAACAACGGCTTAAGCTAGATCCAGGAAAACCTCTCATAGCTAGGTCACAGGTTATAGAATTACAGGTTTTCTCCCTGATCTCATGTCATCCACTCATACTTCTTCTGCTTCTTTTCATTTCCCTTTTGGCTCTCCTGTCTAATAACCCATTTTATAACCAAGCATAATTATATTTATGCTTATAATTATAATATACAGTTATAATATGAAATGGGTATTTTATGAGCTGTATATTTAAATGAATGGATGATTGAATAAATAAATAAATAAGTAAATTTGAAAATCCTTTGAAGAGCTTTGTTATAAGGGTAAACCAAGAAATAGGAAAGTAGTTAGCTATATGGTAGAAAGTACTAATATTTTTTAAAGTAAAAATGCTTTTATCTAATGGGACAGCTACTAATGCAATAGGGAGACAGAATTGATAATCGTGTCAAAAAGATATTGAAAAAAAGAAATTCCTAAATGGTATTAATTCAGAAAAAGTGTAGCAGGATTAGAGGAGGAATTAGGAGTGAGAGCAGCATGTGAACGAGTGCATGTGCCAACACTGGTAGGTTGGAGTATTTGGAAGTCCTAAGATACACCAATCAGTGTTCTTAGCTACAAAGAACACAAGATAACTCTGACTGATATAAGTAAAAGAACAGTTTAATAAAGTTGTATCAGGTAGTCAAGGTATTGCTTGTGTCCTGGAAATATGGCTTTAGGGATATGTAGAAAAACATGAAAAATATCATAGTAGAATTGGTCTAGTAGAGATGTTGCTACTTTCACACAACACCAAATATTATTTATCAGTGAGGTAGAAATAGATATGCTATGTCAGTACAACAAGAACTCAGTCTTTCCTTAGACTTTGACCAGCCACTGCGAGGGTTATTTGCAGACCTCTTAACACCAGAACGGGGTCATTGGCAAATCACAGCACTTGCTCAGAATAAAGGGTAGATTATAAATATGTGGTCTTCTTTTCAAGTGTACTCTGCAGGCAGCCAGTTATGAAAGAAAAATGGTCACTCCCTGTGGTGTAGCTATTATTACATCAAAAAGACCACCTCCAGTACCAACAACTACAAATGCTTCATAATACTTTTACCAAATATCCTTTTCAATAAGCTTGTTGAGAAGATTTCTATTGAGATGCTAAATATAACAAATACCCTAATCTCACATTTCTTCAGTAATATAACTAAAGAACTAGTTAGTGAAGTGAGGTAAGTAAAAAGAAAGTTGTAAGATGAGAAAACACTACTATTATTACTGTGGATAATGATTAAAGTGCATAAGAAATCTTAAAAAGCAACAGGAAAAACACTGGAATAGTAAAAGTGGCTTATTAAATTTTTCCAAAAATAAATGTACAGAAATTAATTATTGACCTTTTTTTCCTGTCATACTGAGTTTTGAATGGAGGGCTTTGGGCTTGCTAAGCAAACTGCTTTGGCAGTTTGTTTTTCAATAGGTTCTTGCAAATTTGATCCTATCTCCACCTCTGGAGTAATATCACTAAGCCTGATTTGTTTTTGAAATAGGATCTCATTAACTTTTGCCAGACTAGCCTTGAATTGTGATCTTTCTCTCTCCGCCTCTTGAGTAGCTGGGATAAAAGGTGTGCACCACCGCCTCCAACTGAATTTTTGATTTCTAGATATTATTAACTATGAGAAAAGACAACAGTAAGAAAATATGCAAAATAACATAATGAACTGTAAGACATAGACCCAAGAATGCATATGAAAGAATTGCTATGTGCGTGTGTGGTGCTGGAGCCAAAGCCTTGCACAAGTTCCAGAGTGCTCTTGAACTAAAGTACTTTCTCAGCCCTTGCAGAAGAATTTTGTTAACAGGCATAAATAAATAGACAGATGTATTGTGATTGTGGATTTTATGTACTGCATTATTAAATATCAATTTTATCTGTACTAAACTATATAGTCAATGAAATGCCAATCAAAATTCTAACAAAATTTGTAACAGTATTCTAAAATTTATATTAAAATTTAAATAACTTAGAGTACCCAAAAAATGTTTGAATAAAAGAATAAAGTTAAAGTAGTCACACTAGCAGCTATCAATATTTACTATAGTTATTCTGTTTAAAGCAAGGAAGTTTTGCACAATAGTTAGCTAAGTTACTCTAACAAAGCAGTCCACATAACAACCGACACATATCTGGACTTCATGCATGCTACTTGAAGTTTCTTATTCCCTATGATCCAGAAAATTCATTGTTAATTAAAGCCCTGGAATTTCATGTGCAAAGAAATACAGACGGATGTTGATGCACATTTATGGAAAAACTTTTTAGTATCTGTGGACAGCAGAACTGTTAAGTAAACAGTGGTACATTAATTTAATGTAACAGTGTATTCCAATAAAGTCAATTTACTATAGCTTCAGTATGTATGAAATGTAAAAATATAATACTGAGAAGAAACTTATTGAAGAGTGCGTACATAATTTCTCTGTGGAGTTAATAAATCAGCAAATTATTTTTTAAAATATGGTTGCATTTGTATCTCAGAGTTAGATGAGGAAATGTGACCATGAAGGAACACTCAGGTAGATTTTTAAAGTTATCGGTCAAGTGATCTAAACTTAAGTGGATCATAGGGCTCTATTCTAATTTGTCAAACATTTTTCCGAGTGCTTCTACAGCATTCTCAGGTGAAATTAACATTTGAGTTGATGAGCAAAGCAGATTGACTGAGTAAGGCAGATTGTCTTCCCTTATGGAGGTGAAGGTTATTTAATTAGTTGAAGACCCAAAGAGAGCAAAAGCCTGACCTTGCAGAATAGGAAGGAACTACTCCTACTTGTCTGTCAGGTAGAGCACAGGTATTCAGTGTAGGACATTAAGGTTTTTTTGCTGCCTTTAGATTCAAACTCATATTAGCTCTTCCTTGGTTTTGAGCCATGTGTTTGTATGAATGTGTGTTTGTGTGTACATATAAGTAATCATATAATAATGAAATACAGGCTATAACATTTTAGAATCAAGTGAATTTTATTATACTATGCATCTTATTATAATATATATTAAAATGAGATTCACTGGCCAGACCCCATGAGAAAGAATTATATTTTTAATTAAATTTTTATAGAAATGCATAATTTAGGAAACCCTTTGACATATTTGTGTCATTTAACCATGTTTTCATATTTCACAAGCAAAATAAATGTAATATACATTTCCAGTTACTGATGCAGTGATTTTTGTGTTTTAGTGTTCTTTTGGAAGGAAAAGTGACTCTGTGGGAGGCCACATGACATATGTCAAGTAATGAGGAAACCATTTAGTAACCTGAAGCATTTGTTTTACAATCTATGTCTTCATCTCTCCTGTGAATCAAGAAACAATATAATTGATACAAAATCTGTATGAATTTCCACATCCAAGTAAGACCTAGCTTACTTATAAGCCACTCAGAGAACTGCATTAGCTTCACTGTGATCACTTCTCAGTCACAGAAATTAGAACAGGATTTGTCATGACCCTATAATGGGTACTTCTGTCTGTCACCAATTACCAACCTTAGTCCAGTATTCTATTGGTAATCCAAGTGAAATATTTATAAATCCTATGAAATAACCTGCACCATTTGCACCTCTGCAAAATTAGATTAGTGACCCAACATGAAGGTTCTGAGACACCTTTGAGAATATAATGGAAATCATATATGTTACCTCCAGAAATATATACCATGTAAAGTGTTGCATGAACTTATGGGGAGTTTAAAGTTGCACTGAGGCTGGGTAATGGGATGATCCATCTGCTCAGTGAGGTGGACATACCAGCTGAGTGATATTTATCCAGCCAAGGAGTGTGCCAGAAATAGGTTCCTATCAGAAGCTTTGATCTTTTCTTAAGCTGAGTTAAAATACATCTTCTGGTAGCTTTCTATTTCCTTGAAATGTTTTTTTTATTCATTTATTCACATGTGCATAAATTGTTTGGGTTATTTCTTCCCCCTGCCCCGCCCCTCCTCTTCCCCACTCAGTTCCAGGCAGGTCCTGTTCTGCCTTTATCACTAGTTTTGTTGAAGAAAAGAGACAAGCATAATAAGGAAGACAAAGTGTTTTTGCTAGTTGAGTTGAGGATAACTATCCAGAAATATTCCTAGCATTGCTTTTGTGTACACGTATTATGACCCATGTTGATTCATCTCTAACTGATCTTTACCCAGGTTACTGATCCCCTTGTCATGACATGATAACCTCTTTGCTTTAAGGTTTCTGTTTTAGCTTCTCTGGAGTGAGGACATCAAACGCTTTCATGTTTTGGATTTTCTACCTATTTCTATATCACCCATATGTACTCTCCCCTTGTCATGTGATCCAAGTCCAACCACATTGCTGCATTTGCCCTAGATCTAAAGTCTGCATATGAGGGAGAACATACCATTTTTCATCTTCTGAGCTTGGTTGACCTCACTCAGAATGATGTTCTCTAGTTCCATCCATTTACCTGCAAATGATAAGATTTCATTCTTCTTCATGGCTGAGTAAAATTCCATTGTGCACAAGTGCTACATTTTCTTGATCCATTCATCAGTAGTGGGGCATCTTGGTTGTTTCCATAACTTGGCTATTGTGAATAGTGCTGCAATAAACATGGGTGTGCAGGTGCCTCTGGAGTAACCTGTGTTGCATTCCTTTGGGTATATCCCCAGGAGTGGGATTGCTGGATCATATGGCAGATCTATCATTAGATTTTTAAGAAGTCTCCAAATGCTTTTCCAGAGTGGTTGTACCAGTTTGCATTCCCACCAGCAGTGGATTAGCGTTCCTTTTTTCCTCACATCCTCGCCAACACATGTTGTTTGTGGTGTTTTTGATGATGGCTATTCTAACAAGGGTGAGGTGGAATCTTAGTGTGGTTTTGATTTGCATTTCCTTTATGGCTAGAGATGGTGAGCATTTTTTCATGTGTTTTTTTGGACATCTGAATTTTTTCTTTTGAGAAAGTTCTGTTTAGTTCAGTTGCCCATTTCTTTACTGGTTCATCAATTTTGGGAGTTTAGTTTCTTAAGTTCCCTGTGTATTCTGGTTATCAGTCCCTTGTTTGATGTACAGCTGGCACATATTTTCTCCCACTCTGTGGGTGTTCTCTTCAGCTTAGAGACCATTTCTTTTGTTGTGCAGAAGCTTTATAATTTTATGAAGTCCCATTTGTCCATCCTTTCTCTTAGTTGCTGGGCTACTAGGGTTGTATTGAGGAATTCCTTCCCTACACCTATTAGTTCCAGAGTGTTTCTTGCTCCTTCCTATAGTAACTTCAGAGTTACAGGTCTGATGTTTAGGTCCTTGATCCATTTATAGTTGATACTAGTACAGGGTTATAGACATGGATCTAGTTTCAGTTTCTTGCAGATGGATAACCACTTTTTCCAGCAACATTTTTTGAAGAGGCTGTCTTTTCTCCATCGTATGTTCTTGGCAACTTTGTCAAAAATGAGGTGGGTTTAGTTGTGTGGGTTCATATCTGGATCTTCTATTCTGTTCCACTGGTCTTCATGTCTGTTTTTATGCCAGTACCATGCTGTTTTTATTGCTATTGCTTTGTAATATAGTTTGAAGTCAGGTATTGTGATACCTCCAGCATTGCTTTTTTTGCTGAATATTGCCTTGGCTACTAGCAGTCTCTTGTGTTTCCAAATGAAATTTAGAGCAGATTTTTTAATCTCTGTGATGTAAGTCATTGGGATTTTGATGGGAATTGCATTTAACATTTAGATTGCTTTCAGTAGTATAGCCATTTTTACTATGTTGATTCTACCGATCCATGAGCACAGGAGATCTTTCCATCTCCTGTAGTCTTCCTCGATCTCTTTCTTTAGGAGTTTGTAATTCTCCTTGTAGAGGTCATTCACATCTTTTGTTAAGTTTACTCCTAGGTATTTGACTTTTTTTGAAGCTATTGTGAATGGAATTGTTTCCATATATTCCTTCTCAGTTTGTTCATTGTTGGTATACAGAAAAGTTAATGATTTTTGTAGGTTGATTTTGTATCCTGCCACCTTACTGTAGCTGTTTATGGTGTCTAAGAGTTTTTGGGTAGAGTTTTTTGGGTCTTTAAGGTATAGGATCATATCATCTGCAAATAAGGATATTCTTCAGTTTCTTTACTTAATTGTATTCCTTTTATTTCTTCTTCTTGCATAATTGCTCTGGCTAGAAATTCCAGTACTATGTGGAATAGGACTGGGGATAGGCACCCTTATCTCATTCCTGATTTTAGGGGGAATGGTTTCAGTTTTTCACCATTAAGTATGATGTTGGCTGTAGGTTTGTCATAAATAGCCTTTACAATGTTGAGGTACATTCCTTCTATTCCTAGTTTTCTTAGAGCTTTTATCATGAAGTGGTGCTGAATCTTGTCGAGGGCTTTTTCTGCATCTATTGAGATGATCAAGTGGTTTTTGTCTTGCTTCTATTGATGTGCTGCATTGCATTTATAGATTTGTGTATGTTGAACCATCTCTGCATCCCTGAGATGAAGCCACCTTGGTCATGGTGTATGATCTTTCTGATGTGTTGTTGGATTCAGTTTGCCATCATTTTATTAAGGATTTTTGCATTGATATCCTTTAAGGAAATTGGCCTATAATTCTCCTTTTTGGAGGTGTCTTTGTCTGGTTTTGGGATGAGAGTAATATTGGCTTCATAGAATGAGTTAGGCAGTGTTCCTTCCCTTTCTATTTCATGGAACAGTTTAAGGAGAGTTAGTATTAGTTCTTCTTTAAAGGTCTGATAGAATTCAGCAGTGAATCCATCAGGTCCTGGACTTTTCTTTTGTTGGTAGACTCTTTATTGCTGCTTCAATTTCATTCTGTGTTATAGATCTATTCAGGTGATTAATATCCTCTTGGTTCAGTTTTGGGTGATTGGAAGTATCTAGAAATCTGTCCATTTCCTCAAAAGTTTCAAATTTAATAGAATATAGTTTCTCAAAGTAGTTTTTGATGATTTCTTGGATTTCCGTGGTGTTTGTTGTTATCTCCCTTTTAATTTTCTGATTTTACTGATTTGGGTTTTTTCTCTCCTCATTTTTGTCAAGTTTGCCATGGTTCTGTCAATCTTATTTATTTTTTCAAAGAACCATCTTTTTGTTTCATTAATTTTTTTGTATGGATTTTTGTTTGTTTGTTTCTATTTCATTGATTTAAGCCCTTATTTTAATTACTTCTTTCCTTATGCTTGTTTTGGAATTTGCTTGTTCTTGTTTTTCTAGGAGTTTGAGCTGTAGTATTAGGTCGTTGATTTGAGATCTTTCTGTCCTTTTAATATATGCACTCATGGCTATAAACTTTCCTCTTAGGACTGCCTTTGCTGTTCCATAGGTTCTGGTAAGTCATGTTTTCATTTTCATTAACTTCCAGGAAACTTTTAATTTCCTCTTTTATTTCATCAATGACTCATACATCATTGAGTAATGTGTTGGTCAGCTTCCAATTGTTTGCATGTTTTTTACTTTGTTTTTGTTGTTGATTTCTAGTTTTAATGCATTGTGGTCAATAGAATACGTGGTATTATTTCTATTTTCTTATATTTGCTGAGGCTTGCTTTGTGCCCTAAGATATTTTCAACTTTGGAGAAGGTTCCGTGGGCTGCTGAGAAGAATGTATATTGTGCAGAAGTTGGAAGATATATTCTGTAGACATCAGCTAGGTCCATTTGATCTATGGTGTGATTTAGTTCTAGGATTTCTTTATTGTTTTTTTGTTTGGATGACCTATCTATTGGTGATAGGGGAGTATTAAGGTCTCCCACTACCACTGTGTTTGAGTCTATATATCTTTTTAGGTCCTTCAGAGTATTTTTGATGAAATTGGCTGCATTGACGTTGAGTGCATATAGGTTGATAATTGTTATTTCCTTTTGTTGTATTTCCCCTTTTATTAGTATGGAGTGTCCTTCTTTATCTCATTTGATCAATGTAGGTTTGAAGTCTACTTTGTCCGAGATAAGTATTGCTGCCCCTGCCTGTTTTTGGGGACCACTGTCATGGTAAATCTTCTTCCTGCCTTTCGCTTTCAGCCAGTGTTTATTTCTGTCTATGAGGTGGGTCTCCTGTAGGCAGCAGATTGTTGTATCTTCCTTGTTAATCCAGTTTGCCAGTCGGTGTCTTTTGATGGGGGAATTTAGTCCATCAACATTCAGTGTTAGTATTGATAAGTACATGGTAATTCCTATCATGTAGTTGTCTTTGTTGATTAAGAGTTTGATTATGTGTAGCTAAATCAATGTCACTCTTTACTTTCTTGCCTTTTCTTCTCCTGTGGTTTGGTATTGCCTGCCCTTTCATGGTTTTGTTTGCTTTCATTATCTGTGTGCAGAATTCCTTGGAGAATCTTTGGTAGTGGTGGCTTGGTGGTCATATATTATTTTAGTTTCTGCTTATCATGGAAGACTTTTATTGCTCCATCCATTTTGAATGATAGTTTTGCTGAGTAGAGTATCCTATGGTTGAAGTTATTTTCATTCAGTGCTCGGAATACCTCACTCCATGCTCTTCTTAATTTTAAGGTTTCCGTTGAGAAATTTGCTATGATTTTGATGAGTTTACCTTTGTATGTTATTTGTTTTTTCTCTCTCAGCCTTCAATACTATTTTGGACAGGTCTGTTTGGTGTTCTGGAGGCTCCCTATACCTGAATGGGCATAGTTTTCTCTAGATTTGGGAAATTTTCTGTTATTATTTTGTTCAATATATTAGGCATTCCTTTTGTTTGCACCTCTTCTCCTTCCTCAATGCCCATGATTCTCAGGTTTGGTCTTTTGATAGAGCTGGTGAGTTCTTGCATTTTCTTTTCACAGGTCTTGAGTTGTTTAATAGTTCTTCAGTTTTTCCTTTAATTGCCATTTCATCTTCAAGTTCTGAGATTCTGTCTTCTGTTTGTTTTATTCTGCTGGAATGACCTTCCACTTTGTTTTGTATTTCTGTTTCATTCTTTTTTCTGAGGTTTTTCCATATCATGGTTTACTTCTTTTTAATATTGTCAATTTTTGCCCTTAATTCCTTTATCTCTCTGCTTATGGTGATCTTTGTTTCAGTTTGATGTTTGTTTAGGGCTCCTATGATTTTATTTATTTGTTTCTGTGTTTTCACATATTCTTGAGTTTTGTTGTCTTGGAATTTCTTGAGTGCCTCCTGTACATTTTGGTTGACCATGTCTAGTAGCATTTCTATGAAATTCTCATTAGTTACTTATAGAATTTCTTCTTTCAGGGTGTTCTTGTGGTTTTTGTTGGGTTCCTTGGTGTAGTTTATCTTTGTTTTGTTGGAGTCTGTGTCTGGGTATCTGTTTTCTTCATTTCGCTCTAAATGCTGTAGTACTTTATTTTTGGGGGGGAGAATGGTTTCCATCCCTTTTTCTTCTTCCCATATTTCCACTAGGTACCATTTCTGTCCCTGGACTATGTGTAATTTGGTGTTTGATGGGTTACAATATTAATACTAACAAAATCATGGGAGAAGGATAAAAAAAAGAAAGAGAAGGAAAGGTAGCAGGAGGCGAAAAGAGAGGAAAAAAGAAAGAAAGAAAAATAAATAGGCAAGATCGTTGTTGATCAAACAGCAAACCAGGCTGCCAAACGCTTAAAGAATGGAGAAAAGTTAAAAAAAAATCAGCAGTTCTGGAACAGTAGGATTGGGGGCTTAGTTGTTTTATGTTCTTTACTGTCCAGTCCAGTCTGTGTGTGTCTCTTAGGCATGCTTGGAGCCCAATAGTGGCAGCGCGAGTGGGAGCCTTTTGGAGTGGTTATCTGGGAAGCCTGTAGAGCTGGGGCTGGCTGCACAAGAGGGGCGGGTTTCCTGACAGGCTGGTGGATGTGGCTGTCTTACACCAGGGTGGTGCCTGTTCCAGTGGGGTGGGGCTCCAGTGTTCCACACAGAGCTGGAGCCTGGCAGGGCCTGATGGGTGGGGGAAGTCCGAGGGGGTGGGGATCGGGTTGTCCCACACATAGCTGAGGCTCAGCAGGGCCTGAAGAGAGTGGGCTTGGGGGGTGGGCAGGTATCCCAGTGAGCTGGGAGACTGGCTCTGGGCTGGGATGTGGTGCGAATGGGTGTCTGAGAACCCAGTGGTCGTGCATCCAGCGGCATGGCCAAGGGGCGCTTATTCCGGCATGGTGTGGGTCTGAGGGCTGGAGGCCTGTGTAGCTGAAGGGCAGGTATCCAGCTGTGTGTGGGTCTGGCCCAGATGGGGCTGTGGCCTGGCGCAGCCTGAGGGGCAGAGAGCCCAGAAGAAAGGTGCAGTGGTTCTGCAGATCTAAGGGGCAGGGATTTGGCAGGCCGGCTGTTCTTCTATTGCCTTCCACAATCTAAGTGTTTAGAGTGCCGTGTTTTTGGCTCTCCTTGGTGCTTTACCTCAGTCAGGAGTGTCTCCAACTTCTCTGCAGGGTCTCTGGGTCAGGAGCTCAGGAGGTCTGTGGCTCTGTCTCTGTCACTATCTTGGATCTCTTCCTTGAAATGTTTGACTATAGGGGGAACCTTCTGTGCAAGAAGAAAATATTACCTTCAAGTGTTTTGTGAAAATTAAAACTCACTATCACAATTACTGGGAATTTAAAAAAATGGAAGTAAAGAATTTTTAAAATGATTAAATATATGGTGATTTCTACAGAAGAATTTTGTTTAGGACCTAACCCTTAATATGGTAAAACATAAAGCAGATTTTGTGAGAGACCTCAGCAGGGAAAAGACTACAGGCAATCCACGAGTAAATTTTTAGAGAAAGAGTGGTAGCTATTTCTTTTGCTTTTATGTTTCATGTTTTATTGTGGGACACATTGCAGTTAAGAAAAGGTAAAATATTCATGTAGATTTTGATTAATGATCTGTGAAGTAATTTCCTTACAAGTATCCTTAAACTAATGCCATGATTGCTGTCCATATAGTCAGGGTTTCCCAGAGAAACAGAATCAATAGGATGTATATATGTATAGAAAAAGATTTATTATAAGGAATTAGATTATACCATTATAGAGTTCTAAGATCTCTAGTGAGTAATCTGGAGACATAAATGTATATACATATACAGACATATTTGAAGACAAATGTGTTTAAGCTCAAAGGAACAAAACACATACATACATATAATAATATGCATATAAACATAGATATGTACCTATGATTATGTTTATATGTTAGCATTACTTATGAATGATAATTGTCCCAGATATGTGTTCATAATACTAAATATATTCAGTACTTTAAATTACTAAGGTATTGATACTCCTGTTAGTAAACATTAATATTAGGGGATTTACTCAATTAGATTGCCCTGGTTTTTTCAGAGATAATTATATATTTTGCGCTATTAGACATTAAATAAAGTGCACTTCATTTTAAAACTATACTGAAAAACTATTTTTGGTAACTGATAACATTACATTATAAATGCTTCAGATGAATTATATTTTCCTTAGTAATTTTTCTTATTCTAAATGCAGAAGTTTTGGGAAATAGTAACCTTTCATGCATATTATAAATAAAAATACAATTGTAGAATATTAAATAGAAGTAAATTTTAATTTTTTCAAAGGAAAGTTTAAATAAAAATATGAATGAAAATAGTAGATATTTAAAATGATATATAAGTTGTCTAAATTCTGACAAAATAGGTCAATGAATACTCCAAGCCACCTAAGGAGGTGAGAATATGTTGAACATTGGTGTTTTTTTAAATATTTACTGACCTATTCAATACACTTTGAAAGAAATATTGTTAAAATTAATGATAAATTGTATACATAGTTTAATTCAGGGAAAGGTTTTAAAGTGTATTTGTTGTAGAAGTCGGCAACTCCCTATAGCATTTTCATCCTCTTGAATATGCTAAAATTTTCAACTATCAACTTCTTCCAATAAGATTTTCATTTTAGGTTTTTCTTTATTTCTATATATGTTCCCGGCAAAATCACTTCTCAAATGATCAGTTCACATTGTCTGTTTAAATGCATGTTTGATATGTGTTATAATAATAAATGAAAGTGAAATGTCCCTTTACCAAAGGTATTATTGCATTTTAAACATGGACAGAATCTTACATGCTAGAGTGAGGAAAAACTAGTACTTGTTGTTTAGACTTTCTCTGGAAAATGAGAAAGCAAGTGGGATGGACTATTGGCACCAGGGACCACTTTGCACCTAAAGCTGAACAATGACTGGTAATTGACTGCTTTGCTCTCATGATTCTCAATGTAACAGATTTAATTTGTGGCACCCACATCTACAATTAAGATTAATTGGCCAAACAAAGCTTTTCCCTAATGTAACCTCTATGCATCCTTAATACTCAATACAAGAGTTTTTAAAAATATAATGATACTTTTAGGATTAAATTAAAAGGGCTATGGGAGATCTGAGTAGATATGTATTTTAAATGCTAGCCACCTAATCCTTATGTGTAACCATAGTTGGCATTGTTAATTTTCGTCATATTTTGAGCTGTTTCCTGGTTTTGTTTGGAATTTGATTGGTATTTTCACCGTAAAACTTCTGATTCATGGTGTGATATTATTGAAGCTGTTCTTTAAACCTTATTGCAGTTTTATCTTGATTACAATTTTTATTGATCAGATTTATATTTAAACGATTTTTACTATTTCCAAAATGTAAGTGCTTGTTCAAATAGCAAAGATTAACTGTTTTTATAAAAAGGAAGCAACAATTTCTCAAATCACTAAAATCTGTACACTGATAGAGTGGTTCCAAGGTTACTGTGAGAAATTAAAATTGTTTTCAAACATTGTTAGAGATAGTGAAAATAGTTTGCATCTTAAAAGTCAGCAAATCAATTCTCCTAAATTGGAAATGTTGAAGTTTAATCTGCATAAATTTTGTGTTTATGATTGTACTTTTATTGTTGGAATGAAAGCTTTAAGTAAACTGGAGTGTATTGAATTTCAAGGGACATTCTTTAGTATACATAAAAAATTATTTAAGAACTTTAAGTGTTAAGACTAATTAAAAGCTTTTTTATATTATGGTACAGACTTTAATTAGCTATTTCAAAATTATTTTATCAGTAAGATTTTTAAAGAAATATGACTTTCATGAAATTTTGCTATATTTGGAACTATCACACTTGCCAAGTGCAATTAACATATTGACACAGAGACAAAATGCCTTCGTGCATATAATAATATTTAATTTAAATAATTAAATAACAAGTATTTCTCCTTTAAAGCTCAATTTCTATTGGAAATGAAATAGTAACCCAGATTGGGAACAGGGGCTACATTTTGCTGAGGAGCAAATTCCAGAGATGCTAAGGAGGGATGGCACCTGCCAATAACAGCATAAATGCAAGGGAGGTCCTCACTGGGTGCCATAATAGATTTCTTGCTGTGCCACTGTCCTTTGAAACATGGAACTAAATAATCCACGCTCACAAAGAACAGACACAAGCCATCTATGCACCTATTCCCTTAAAAAGAAATGTTTAGGTGCATTCATGACCCTCTGTGCCACGGGTGTAATCTGTAAAGCCACATCCTCATCTAGACAACTGAGAAAGATTCTCGTGGGCAACATCACTGCCTTACATTTGTAGAGGCATGGAAAGCTCACTGCATCCCAACCCAGCGGATTCCGATTCTGCCTTAGCTCTGATCTACTGCTTTTTTTCCACATGGACATTTTATATTCCTTATTCAATTCAAAAGATCATCTTCAAATTCAGCGTTAGTAATCCTTGATCACTATTTACGCCAATTTAATTGTGTTTTCTTAATTTAAAAATCTTAAGGTGCAGCACAGGAAGAACTAATATATGTATATAACTTCTTGATCATTATTTAGGTCAATTTAATTGTATTTTCTTAATTTAAAAATCTTAAAGTGCAGCACAGAAAGAACTAATATATGTGTATAACTTCTAAAATATGACAGTTTATGCCAAGTTAATTGGTTTAGTAGGTAGGTGTTTTTCCTAGAAATAATTTACACAGATTTCATGTGATATTCAAAAATGAAAAATTTTCATCATTGGAAAATTAAAGTAATACTTTTTTTTTGTATAAAAGAAGATGGTTTTTGAGAAGGCTATAGAAATGATTGTAAGAGTTTATACTCATTAAAATTCATCTTCTAGCAAGAAGGCCTTCAAAATGATAAGTGTCTTTGAAGGAACACAATCTGTTGTGTATTGTAATGACTACAATTCTTCATAAAAAACTCTAATCCAAAATATTTAATAATTAACTGGGCAAAATGCTATTAAAGTATTTTTATAGTTAGCTATTATGTTTTTAATAAAAGTAATGAACTAATAGATAAAACTTTTAAATTTAAATCACATTTTTTTCTTTTATCTTTTTTATTAGCATATGTTAATTGTCCAAAATAATGGATTTCATTGTGACACTTTCATGCATGTGTATAATGTATATTAATCATATTCATCCCCTGTAATTCTCTCCTGTCTCCTTCCCTCAAATTTCTGTCTGAAATCAGTTGTCCTTTGGGAGAATACTGAGTAGGTTTCACAAATCTGAAAATTCAAAAATGTTATGCACATATAGTTGCAAATGTACACATGCACATGTTCATTTTCTGTTAAAAGACTTTATTAAATTTCAAACATATATTTGATCCAGAAAAGACTAAGAAGAAAGAAATTGCTTTTCAATTGGATATAACAGTGATATGATGAGAGGAAAAATAACTGTTTCAAAGTATTTGCTGTACTTGCCTTTGGGTTAGAATGACCATATGTACTTATTTATCCAGTTTCTGTTTGTACATGCTGTGCCTTCTTTATTATTAGCAAAATAGCTTTGTTTTCCAAAGTGTCTCCTTTTGTATGAAAGATTAGTTATTTTTATAAGCAGAAAGTCTGAAACCAAATTGGGATAAAATGTCATCTCTCCAACTTCCTAGCTGAATGATATGGGAAATCTTAGATAAATATTCAATATCTTCATCTAAAGTAAAACTATTGAAGCAGCTATGGTGGGACAATACCTGTGGTAACCATCTTCTGCTGAGTGAGGCAAGGAGGATCATTGATTTCAAGGCTCCAGCCTAGGCTGCATAGTGAGACCATGTTTCACAAAATCACACAATAAAAAAAGAACTAGTGAACCCAGCTTCATCAGGTTGTTATAAGTGGGTTACTGTTTAAAACATTTTATAAACAGTGGTATATTCACATACAATATATGCTTATTAAATACACAACACATTCTACAGAAAATAAGTTGGTTATATTGCTATTATCGAGAAAGAGAGAGAGAGAGAGAGAGAAGCTAGGGGAGTGACTCCTCAAAAAACTCAAAATGGAACTGCCATGTGATCCAGCAGTTCCACTCCTAGGGATATGCCCAAAGGAATGTAAGTCAGGTTAAAACAAAGGCACCTGCATACGCATGTTTACTGCAGCATTATTCACAATAGCTAAGCTATGGAAACAACTAAGATGCTCCACAACTAATGAATTGATTAAGAAAATGTGGTATTTGTATACAATAGAATTTTTCTCAGCCACAAAGAAGAATGAAATTTTGTCATTTGCAGGTAAATGGTTAGAACTGGAGAACATCACTGTAAGTGAAGTTACCCAGGTTCAGAAGGTCAGTAGGCACATGTTTTCTCATATGTGGAATATAGATCTAATGCAAATCCAGCAATATTAGGAAAAACAGGTCACACTAATGGGAGGTCACATAAGAGAGAGGGAGGGTAAAAGAAGGAAGTTAAAAAAGTGAATATAGTTGATGTACTTCCTGTACAAAATGAATCTGGAAATTTTAAAACTATTGAAATCACCATAAGAAGGGGACTAAGGTAGAAAGAAGAAAAAGAGAGCAGATGAACCAATTTGAGTTATAATACATATATACATGGAAATGTCACAAGGAAACTCCCTGTGTAGCCATCTTAAACACAAATGTCATTTTTTCTCTTTTACAAAATCAGAGAAGAGGAGAGCAGAACAGGTCCCGTCAGGGGTTGGAGTTGGTACCGGTGGGAAAGGGCAGGATGTGGGGAAAAGGTGTTGGGAGGGTGAGTGTGGTGCAAGTACTGTGCACACAGTATTTAAGTGGAAAAGAGGAGAACAGTTGAAACTATTTTAGGAATGGGGGAGGGAGGATAAAGGAAAATGATGTAGGGGGCAAATTCAAGTATGATATATTTGATACATTGTAGGAACTTTTGTACATACCACAATGTACCCTTGGCACAACAATAAGAGAGAGAGAGAGAGAGAGAGAGAGAGAGAGAGAGAGAGATAGAGATTCTCTAATTTTCTAACTTAAGTCTTGTCTCATCACAATACTTACGAAACTCCACACCCTTTTTCTCTGTACAATTACAAGTTCCTTTTAACTTAAGTGCAATTCCTCCATGAATCCTTCCTCAATCAATTCGTTTCAATTTATTTGAAAATTCCTCACAATCCTCTACCTCTACTGATGTAACAAATTAGAAAAAAATTAATTTGGTATTCACCTATGATTATAACAAGATTATAATTTTGTTAATATCAAGACAAAATCTTTTCTCTTTCTCTCAACACTATATGATTGTAATTTTAGCAAGTGTGTTTTTGAATGAAAGACAGGTGTCTCAAAATCTAATCTTTCCTTGGTATTTTAGAATTTTGTCATGGATAAGAAAAATCCTAAAGATACTATAGTGATCTATGCTCATGTAGAAGAAATTTGGAAATACCTGGAGTATTCTAATCACTACACTTAAGCTAACGTCACCAGAAATAGTCAATATTAACCATGAGAACATTTTTAAGACTGACTACTCAAAGAGTAGGAAGTAATCTCACTTTATATACAGCAAGCCACTAAGTTTCTAGGAAGAGAAAATAGTCTCCATCTGCCTCAATCATTCATTTTAAATTATTGAATAATAGTTTCCTATAATTTTCAAGGAGACACCCTGAATGTACCTTAATTCAGCAGTAACTTTAAAAGAATAGAGACATATAACCAAGACTTTGTAACCTCAAGTCTATAGAACTCTTTCAAGGTCTTCTAGTTTGTTAATTAATTCATCCTCTCTTGGTTTTCATTGAACCTTATGAAAACAGCTTTCATGAGAACATTTCAACCTTATTTAGTTTTTGATTAGAATATTTATAGCAATTTTAGATGTGAGGAAGACAGGTTAGGTATCTTTCAGGTAATGGAACTTCCATTGCCAAAATAATTAATCACAAGTCTGTAAAATTTTTGATCACATATTTAAGAAACCTGTAAGTTATAAATTTTTATTAGTTAAAAGTAAATGTTGAATATCATTAAAAGTGTTTTGATTAATAATGACTATTCATAAAGTTTCTAATATTTTCTTTGCTTCATCCATTGTGCTTCAATTTTTCTGTGTAGAATATCTCTAACTTAGGGTTGCTATGAGAATTATATTAGCAAAATATATCCATACCTAGAATTATAAGTCAACACATGTTAGTTGCTTTTATTATTACATCATAATGGATTATAATTTCTACTCTCTAGGGTTTCACACATGTCATTTTGAAAACTACATGTTTTTATTAAATTTATTTTAACTGGTAGATGAAAACATAAAAATGTACATATATTTAAGGAGTGGTATATCATGTACATGTATATATATATATCCATCTGTCTATCTACTGGGTAATATTAAAATTAGGTTATACATACCTTCTTCTCAGACATATCACTTCTTTATAGTAAAACTTGCAAAATTCTTTCTTCTAGCCTTTGAAGTACAATATATTACTGTTATCCATAGTCACTGTCCTGTGTAATAGCAGACCAGAACTTATTTCTTTTCTCTAACTATAATAATAATACCTATTAATCAAACTTTCCTTCTCTCTCTCTCTCTCCTCCCTACTCTTCTCAGCCCCTAATAGTCACGGTTTGTAAGCCACTCTTATTTTTTTGCAATTATGAAAGGTTTCTAGTTTCACATACAATGCTTTAATTTTCACTTTGCCTAATATTCAGTTTTCACTAAAAATTGAGAAAAGTCAATTAAACTTGCTAATGCAAGTTTAGTTACTTTATATTCTTAATACTTATTATTATCATTTAACAATAACCAGATATGTAGCCCAATATGTATTTTATTATGTATGAATTATAATAATGATGTACTTCTTACAACAAAAGGTTGTTAAAGAAATGGACTCTAGTGTGTGAAAATTATTTGAAATCCATTAAGAGAGTCAATGAGTATAATGTGTATCGAGTACTTGCTAGATTGGAGGTACTAAACAAGGAGCTTTATCTTAAGCTCAGTCAAATGTTAATAAAATTATTATTATTTTAGGCTTTGAGAAAGTAACTTTTCCAAGAAGGCTGCTGAAAATGGTTAAGAAATATGATTTAATGGTTTATAGCCCTAAATGTAGCCCTAATGTGCTGATAAGTGGATATTTTCAAGTCATTTACATTCAAATGAATTTTCCAATGCTTTCATCTCAAAAGTTCCTTTTGGTAGTAATGTAACCTTTTATTTATTTTAAGTTTCAGTCTTGGGACAAGGAGAAAAGCTGCTTAAAAATCTTTAATGCCATCCTTTTCCAAATTCTCTTGAGGTTTCCTCTCACTCCCATCATCCCCAGCACCACAGCTACCACCAGTTTACAAGTATGTATGGGCTTTGCCTAAGGTGCCTGAGGCTTCACTGACAACCATTTTTAGTCTTTTATACTCTCTGAAGAAAAGTTAGAGTGTCATCTAATGGAAGTAAGAATTTTAAAAATAATTTTATCAAGACATTACTTTCTAACTGTCTTCTAAGTCAGTATGGTTATATGCATTAAGCATGTGTTAAAGTAATACCTGACTTAAGGATGAAAGTTATTTCTCTTTGTTATTTCAATATGATGAAATAATTTCATCAGTGTCTCCAAAGCTATAAGCTTACAGAAAATGGAAGTAGAAGGAAAAAATTTTAGCTCATGTTATAGAGTTATTATCATCTTAACAAAAAAACAAACATTGATATGAAATGAATATAATTTATAGGGCCAATGGACATGACAAATACATGAACTGGCAAAGTGCTGGACACACAGATCAATAGAGCAGAATAGAAGCTCCAAAATAGGCTAAGTATGCTGTTTTTCTTTTTATAAAAGTACAAAAGTAATGTGGCAGAGAGAGGGTAGTCTTTTGTGTAGTAACATTTAAATATTCATAATGAGTGTATAAATGAGTGAGTTAATGAATGAATAAAAACAAATAACTAAACTCAAGTTATGCACTGCATGCTATCTAAAAATTAACTCAAATCATAAGCCCAGATATGAATCCTAAAATATTTATCAAAGAAGCATAGCAAAATATCTCTGTGACCTTAGATTAAAGAAAATTTTCTTGTTTATGATATCAAAAGAAAACTCTGGAGTATTAGACCTCATAAAATGGAAATCTCTATTAATGTGATATATCATGTTGATTTGCTTAAGATTGCCAACAATGAATTCCACTTGTCATGGTATGTGATTTTTGTGATGTGCTTGGGAAAACAGTATGGGGTTCCTCAAAAAGATAAAAATGGGAATTACCATATTATCCAGCAATTGCACTTGTGGGAATACATCCTGAAGAATTTAACTCAAGTTCTCAAAGAGCTATCAGCACCCTTTTTTTTCATTGTAGCCCTATTCACAATAGCCAAGATATGAAAACAACCCAATATTTACTAGCATGTAAGTGAAAAAAGTGTCCCATATACATAGACATGAGTGTACCATATACATATGATAAGAAGATGCACCTGGAAGACAATATGCTGAGCGCCCAGCCATAAAGGGACAGATAGTGCATGGTTCTACTTGTAGAACACAAGAAAATAATTGAACTGATACGAACATATTGAAATAGTGATTTCCAGAGCCTGAGGATAGGGAAAAATCTGGGTTGCTGATCAATGCGTATATATTTTAGTTATTTGAAGTGAATAAATTCTAAAGATCTGCTCCAATAGTTATCAATATTGCACTGTATATTTAAGAATGTAAGAGACTAGATCTCATGGTAAGTCTTCTTATCACTGTAAAAAATTCTGCCTTTCAAAAGGCATTTTGATAAAATGAAAAGACAAGCTGTTGGCTTTTAATAAAGCAGTTAAGACACATCTTGTAAAAGTTTTACCTTCAGCTTGTACAAAACAAATAACACAAAATACACTTAGAAAAGATTGAACAGACTGCACAAAAGAATGAAAAGCATATGAAAATTAGTACAAATTAAAACCACAATGAATCAATATAATACTGGAAACCACTCAAACACACTTCAGCTGGTAAAGAGGATAAACCATGGTACATCCAGATAACACAATAGTGTGCAGTAGTAAAAAGGAAATAATTACCTTTCTACCCCACAACATGCATGATTAACAAGTTGTTAGGCCAAATGAATAAAATCATTCTCCTTTTATATACCGAGTATCATATACTATCTGATTCTACACATATACTACTCTGGAAAATCCATAACTTTGGGACAGAATGCAGGGCAATGGCTGTCAGCGGTTGGGATTGATAACAGGAATTGTCTGAAGGATAAAAGAAAGTGTTTTTCAGGTGGTTCAACAACTGCAGGCATTTTTACAACATATAATTGCATACAAAATAGATGAATTCTGCTACATGTAAATCAGGTCTTAGTAAATATGACTCTGACACACCTAACTTCAATAGCATATATTATCTGTTCCCATTATATAAATGTTATACTATTGAAGTTTTTCATGAAGTGGATAATCTCAAACCTAATATTTTATATACTTTTTTTCAACCTAATATTTTATATACTTTTTTCAAAAGAGAACATCGTTGTTTTTAGATGTTTACTTTCGACATTGATAATAAATGCACTGAAAAATACAATGATCCAGGTCATGCTTTTGAGATAGCAGAATTATTAGCACAGCTTTTTCAGCCAGGATGCTATTGTTTGCATGCATTTCATATAAAGATAAACTTAGCTTAAAATCTCAACTCTGCCACAATATGAATAAAACTCAAAAATGATGCTGTGACATATAATTAAGTCTCTGTTTTGAAAACACTTGTCACACAGCCTGGCAATTCTTTGGCACTAAACATTAATTAAATCTTCATAGTCCCACTCCACATAAATGAGACAAATTAAGGCATTTCAGCAATTCACCCTAAGGTCAGAGCTAGTTAGTGAGTAAGAACCTGGCTTTAGGTTTCTGACACTACATTCCATGACATCTGTAAGACTTCCCCTAACTCCAGTGAAGTGTCATAATTTGTCACTGAAAAATGGTGCCTTGTATGAAACAATCATTAGATACAGCTAAAGAAATCCATGAAATTGATAAACAGTGCATACAGTGGAGGAATTAGAAGCAAGAATATTAGAAGAAACTTATAGGATTAAAAATATCTTTCAATTTATAATAGCAATATTAAGACAAGATTATTGCAGTGTGTTTGTGTTTGTGCACACGTGTGTGTGTGTACATCACTTTATAAAATGAACCAATTATTTCTTTGGAGTCTTTTCTAATACTGCTTGTATAATATGATCTGAATTAATAATACAATCCTATTGGTATAATAAGATTTGACTATCTCAGCATTTTAATGGAGCAGAAAGGACATCATTAAGATTTTCTTAAATGTTTTGTTTCATGAGGCTTAACAAAATAAGTAATATAAACATAGAACACTATAATTTCCAAAGTGCTTTTCATATTAAAAGATATTAACCTTATGCAATATGTGCCAATCAACTCTATAAATAATTTTTATTATTTAGTTGAAGAGTGTAAGTAATATTAAAAATCTTTCCATAGAACTGGCATGGCTAGCTCCTCAGAAAACTGATCCTTTCATGTAAATTGCTAAGAAAGCTTCATCCCCAGTCCAGGAATGTGACATGGAATATTGTTGTCTGGCTTTTACATATGGGGAAAAACTACCTCCTGAGAAAATCGAACTTGCCTTTCATGCATGTGGCATTGAAATTTGCTCTACCCTTGTGACTAAGAATCCCAAGAAATGAGAAATGAAACACTGATGTTGCACTGGTACAAACACTGGAGTAATAAAAGAAGCAAATGTAACACTAGTACCTGAAGAAACCTACAAATAAAGAAGGTGACACAGGCACACAGGACTCCATGGGTGACAATTTGCCATAAAAATTATAACCTACATGAAGAATCACAGGATGAAAAATAGAATAGGAACACATAATAACAAGAAAGGACTTCTAGAAATGAATAAATTTTCTCTATGTAAAATGGTGGGTGAGTTAAATATCAGATTATGTATAGCTGATGATCATTAATGATATAGAAATATATACAGTTATATATAACTGTATATATTGGAAATATAACTAACTGGCATGGAAAACCAGAAAAGATGGTTCAAAATACAACTAACAAGAGTGAGAAAACACAGTAAAAGTCTCTTGGTGAGGCCATAATAAGAAAGACAATGCCAAATTATTTCAAGGAATTGAAGAAAACTCGCTGATCTTTAGACTGTTAAAGCACCCTGGACAATTTCATAAAAATGTAGAACATTAATGATAATGAATGATCTTAAAAGTGATCAGAAAACAATGAAATTGCCACAATAATGAATATAGCAGTAGATTTTTAGCCTACAAATACTGAAAGAATACACAAGATTGGAAATTATCACTGAAAAAGAAGAAAAAAAATGAATACACTATTGAAAAAAACAAACACAAATGGATATACTACAGGAAGAAGGATCATTGCCTAGAATAAGTGAATGATAAAAGGGAAAAGCAAATAAAATTTAACCCATAGGGATAAATCTAAATTACCATTATCTTTTAAGAAAATAAAATAGTAACTAATTGTGAACGTTACATAAAATGAACTAAAGCTTAAATACTATAGCAATCACATGGAGGTTGGCACCTGCTTATGATCATTGTTTCATCATCTTTAGTTTCTAACATTGAAGCTAACGGAGATTAAAAATAAGCCTAAACTTTCATAAGTACGAATTTAACACTGAAATAATTAAAATATGTACATATAAACCACTAAAAAAGAAAGGAAGGAAAATTGAAATATAAAGAGCTTAAGAAATACAATAAAAGTTAGAGAAAGAATTAAACAAATTGCTTTGTGCCTAATATGAGAAAAGTAATATGTCTTATGCTAATATATTAGGAACTAATCAAATCATAGTTTAACATTCCCAAAATTTAATTTAAAATGCAAAACATGAAATGAAAGATTATTTTTCAACACAGTGATTCATACATCAATGAGAATGTTAGATAATGTGCATGCATCTATTATGTTAGAAAGCTCCGAAGGTAATGTAAATTCTCAATTTGGAAATAGTTGCAAAGTATAAAGTATAGACCTAGCACATTGTATGTAAAATAGTATTTTTCTTGGATAAATAGCCACTATTAGCTGAGACTGTTATTTATTAAAGTTAAGGATTATGATTTTATCACTATAGTGCCTTTATAACTTAGTACCCTGCCTAGAATGTAGTAGCAACTCAAATAATACTCTCTGTAGCACCAAAATGGCATTTATTGTCTTGGATATGGTGTAGGAAGAGAAGTGTCTTATCTGGGTAGTCTGAATGATTTTAGACTAACTCTACTCTAATAATGTAGAGTTTTCTTGAATTGTGATTTGTAAATTGGAGAATGTGGTCATTAGAACCATCTTGATGAATGACTAACTGGAAGGAGTTTGCTTGTTCCAGTTTATATAGCTGAGTTCTGAGAAGCAATAAGTTAAATGGAAAATTTCAGCCTAGGTGTTGAATTAGGCTAACAGTCTTGTGTGAAATTCCATTTTCAATAATGAAATTCATTTTTAATTAAAGCCTTATGTTGGATTTCTAATATTGCTTTGTCAGAGTAATAGAGTATATTCCATTAACATTTTAGTATAACTTAATTTAACCTGACAGTATAATAACTAGGGCAAAAGAATGGTAACTTCTAAAATAGAATGAAAAACGGCCCCTGGGATGCTGAATATTTGGTCTGGTTGAGATGGAAACAACAGGGTAGGGTGTTTCCTGTGTCAAATAGTGCAGCAGGGATGTCAAAGCATGGAATGGAACCTGAACAAATTTTATAGAAACATTTAGTAATGTTTCTTAAGAAGGGCCTTAAGTCGTTGCTTAACAATTTTGTTTATGTCTATTTTTAAATATGGATTTTCATATTTGAAAAATTATTTTATTGCTTTCTTAAGACCACATATATAGAGTTAATAAAAATGTTTGCAGAAAAGAATTAGAAATACTCAAGGAATAAAAAATATTTGGGACAATTACAATATACCTAAAACAGTATTTTGCTGGTTGAAAAGACATCGGTACTATAGAGTATTATTTCCTTGAAGTTAAGGAATATAATGTTTAGATACTGGTTTAAGACAGATGGGACTACAAAATGAGAGAAAACCAATTCCTATCTTCAAATATCCTTTCTCTAGACAACGAGCTACCTGCAGCACCAGGCCAGAAGCACATTTAGCGTCCAATGAAATGGAGAAGGGAATGAGGCCAATACTGAGACCCATAGCACCCTGCTCCATTGCCTTAGTTATGACTTTTCCTTCTGTAATTAACTAGATATTGTGAAAACACTATATGCAAATGAAGTAAGCAGTAATTAGCAACATGAAGTCAGAAAAAAATTGTCATAGCTTTGTGCTGTCTGCAAGAAAAAAATGCTGTGCTAAGAGAACGGAATAATATCTTCTGATAAGAAAAGGGCCCACCAATTAAACAAACTCGTGAGTTCTGTCAAACTTTGTACTTCTTTCTGGAAAATAAACTCAAGACAGTGGCAGCTTACTTGACCCCATGTCAATGACAAGTGGAAGGAATTTTAGAATGGCAAGGGAGCTTACTTTCTGGACATTTGGGGGAAATTAATTTAGTTGCTGGGAGTTGTAACTTTTCCCATACTTTAAGATAAAAGTAGCAGTAGGTTTCCTGCTCACCTCTGTAAGGTTTTATATTCTTGAAGCATTAGCTCAATTAATTCTCCGCTACTTGCTTATTGCAAGCATGATTTGATATTTCATCCTTCTATTCTAAATATTCTAGGCAAGAACCTCTAATTCAGGAATTGAGTTCTAAGACAGAGGAAAGGTGTTCATAATGAATTTAAACTAATATATACCACAGTTTCTTTAATTATTAGGTTGGCTTTTCTCTGTTTTTCAAAATAATAGAGTCTTCAAAAAGTAAGGACTGTCCATTGGTTTTTGAATGGGACCTTAAGTCTGCAGAAGGACATAAAACATCAGAAAAAACAGACCAAATAGTTCTGAGAAAAAACACACTGGAGTTTGGCTCAGATTCCTGATGGCTATTAGTGCCTCCTCACTCCAGCAATCTAAATCTCCATTATGAGACTAATCAGAAAGAGAACCAAATCCTAAGCCAAGCGTCATCATGCCCTTATGTCCACACTAACATCCTTCCCAGACCATCAGTAATGGATTCCTATTTTGAATCTCATTACTACAACACAGCCAGAGAGAGAGATGGTTTCAATCTTTGCTTTTCAAAGTGGAAAAAATTTAAAAACTGATGATGGTGAGTACAGCAGATGCTACCAATGCTGTCCATATGCCCAAGCTCTTATTCTCACTGTGCCATCAATGGCTTATTTCTGCCAGTGCCTATGAATCGCTGATGACGGACTCTCTCTGGGTGATGAACCATGCTTGGTCCATGTGTAAGGCAAGCCAACAGCTCAAGTGTCAATAGCTTTAGTAGCATCCCTCAGACAATGATGGGAGGGACTCAATGGGTAAACACCTCACCTTCCTTCACTCTCAGATAGAAAATCTCTGAGAGATGTCTAAAGCCATCTTCCAGAGTTTCTAGGGTTAATTGTGTTCCAGTTATCCAAAGCAATAATTGTCTCATGAAAGCATTCAGTACACAGAGTTCATTTAAATTTTGCCAGTTTTAGTTGGATTAATTTATATGTGTGCATGTGAATGTGTTTCTGTGCAATTGTGGCACCTATGTAGATTTGGATAACTAGCTCCACAATCAAAACCCAAAATATTTCATCTATGTCCCTCATGTTGTCCATTAAATACAATATGTTGGAACTGGCTTTTCTCATTCAGCATTATTCTTTGAGATTACAACAGGTTGTTGTATGTACCAAGAGGTGTTTCACATTTATTGATGAGTGGTAGTTTATGATTCAGATGTACTACAGCTTGTTTCACCTTTCACATTTGGAAGAACATTTGGATTGCTTCCATTCTGGGGTGTTAAGATAAAGTTGCTCTAAATACGTGTTTACATATTTTTGTGTGAACATAAGTTCTCATTTCTCTGGTATAAGTGCTCCAAAGTTCAATGCAAGAGATTATAGGGTAAATAGATGTCTAGACTTATAAGTATAGCAAACTGTTTTCCAGAGTGGTTACAACATTTTGTACTTACAATAGCAACACATGAGAATTATCAGTTTTAAAGTATCATCACCAACTTTATAAGGTATAATAAATGTATTTTAAATATATTTATATATTTATAAGGTGGAATAGATATATGAACAAATGAGTTGGACATTTTTATGTATATTAACAGAAAAATACTAGTTGAATGACTGCCTGAATGTATATATGTGAATGAAGGAACAGAAATTAAGGAGTGGAAAGTGTTCAACTTCAGAGACATAATTTCAAATTTACCATCTATATTTACTGGTTGCAAAGCCTTCACTGTCACATTAGCCTCTGACCCTTATTTTTCTTATGTGTTATTAAAAAATGCAACAATTTTCATGGGTGAGAATTTAACAAACTAGTATTATTTAGGTACTTATAAGTATTAAAAGATCATTGCTTTAAAATAGTTGATATGCATAGATAATACCACTGAACATAGCCTTATAATTTTATATGAACTATGCTACTGTGGCCTAATATGAACTCATAAGTTTGGCTTCATTGGATATGTGTGACAAGAAACAGTTTAAGTACATATAGCTCTATATAAGAAGCAATAAGTATTCTTTGCTCTCAATATGCTATAAAAAAAGTCAAGAAATTTTGTTTTAAAACACCAACTTCCTTATTATTAATGTTTAAACAAATGAATTCAAAATCAAGAGTACTTTTTAAATATTTTGAATGTTTTGTCTGTACATATATGACCCAGAAGAAACAACAGAAAAGACTGTCCATTTTGCAAGCAAATCATCCAAAGGTAAATTTATCTGTTTGTATTGATACAAAAATAAAGGGAAAAACTGTTTTTCAATTCCTTCAAATCCAAAATAATATACTGTTTTTGCAATTGTTAAAGTCAACCAGAAAATTGCAAATGGTACTGAAAAATCAGAATCAGCTCATTTGGGAAATGATTGAGCTAAGAGATTTTATAACAATTTTTTAAATGATAAACAGTTTTTTTAAATGATAGTACTATTATCTGTGAAAAATACATAAGCATTCTAAAATAAAATATTTTATTAATACTGAAAAATTCCAATGATGATGATGGCCAATTAAAGATAATTCATTTTGCTTATATTCCATAGTAATATGGGTAGATTTAACAATCATTTTCTTTGTGAAATGTTGAGGAATTATATGTACAAATGCTTTCATATTGTCTTGTAATATGTAAAAATGAAATAGTACATGGAAATATTACATCAACTTTATTCTATTAATTGTTCCCATGAACTCTCACATATAGTGTTATTGCAGGACCCCCTTTTCATCCAGTCTGTTTTATGCTGAGTGTATTGTGTAGCTTATTCATTGCAACACTGCTTCTAATTCAGTTTTAAGATGGTGTCACATGAAGGCTTACCTTAGGTAAAAGGAACTTAATAAAAATAATAATAAAAAACTTTGCTGCATTTTTTCCTTTCTAAGTGAAATATCTTTAAACTTTTGAGCAATTTCTGTTAGTATCTGCATATATTAAAGTAAACTGTGTATATTAGCTATTGCTCAAACATTTGTCAGATTTACTTCTTCGGCATTTCTGTCTCCCTGTCTTCATTTCCTCTTTCTTGGTCTCCAACTCATCAGGGGCTTAGAATTCTCTTCTCTTGTTTTTATAAACCTGCCTGCTTTTATACCCAGACTTCTTGACATAGAAGTCTTGCTAAAAGGGACATTTGTCTTCCTTCCCCAATGTCTTCATGTGGCTTATAATTTAGTTCAGTGTCTGTGTGTTTTTCCTCCACAGCAAAAACTTAAATAACCCACATAGCATATTATTTCAAGTAATTACTTTAAGTCTAATGTAACTGTCCAGAGAGAGCAGAATGGAAGACAAGAGAGCAAGTCTAGGTCTGGGCAGCTCCATCTGCCATTCAGGATTCAGGCTCTACCCACATTGGATTAAAAAAAAAAAAACTGTTGGGGAGAATTGCATCAGCAGAATTTGATACTAAAAAAATATGTCAGCGTGGAGAAAGAAGTTACTAAGTTGTTTTCCTTTTTTCTTTTCTTTATTTGGCAGTACTGGAGTTTGAACTCAGGGCCTAGGCAGGTGTTCTACCACTTAAACCACACCCTCAGCCTTTTCTGGTTTTAGTCATTTTTCAAATAAAGTATCACTTTCTGTCTAGGCATGCCTGGATCACCATCCTTCTATTTATGATTCCTGCCTATCTGGGATGACAGTGTCTCATGCCTAGTTTTTATTAGTTCACACAGTGTCTCCTCAACTTTTTGCCCCAGCTAGCCTTGTACAGCCAGTCTCCACCTCCCAAATAGCTAGGATTATGGACATGAGCCACAGAACCCTGCAGAAGTTACCAAGTTTATTAATAATTCTACAGGTACAAATATTAAGAAGTAATTGGGAGAACATATGAAAGCTGACAAAACTCCTCTGAGACTTCACTTGAAGTGGGGAAACCTTGATGCTCTCTGGCATGGCTCATACCATCCTGTCCTGCACATTACCTGGACAAGATGGTCACAGCCTATTCCAAGCCCCTATAAAATGGTGAGAGGAAGTCAGAATGTTTTTTCTACCTGAATGCACATGTATTCTCAGTTCAGTGATGGACGTGCCTCCAGCGAGCCTGAATCACTATTGGCATTTGTGGTTGGCTGAGTAGGGCATTAGAACATACCAATGCTCTAATATAGTATTATGTGATTTGGAGAAAAAACCTTCTATATTTTACATTGCACAGGAAAGTAAAGTAAAAATGGTAATAAATATGCAATCAACTAAATCTATAGAAACTGGCAAGCCTACAATGTAAGATCTCAGGGTGATTCTAAAAAGTAGAATTACAAGCTTTTTATTTTCTTTAGGAAAGCTTGCAAGTTGTGTCAAACATGCTTATATTTTGAAAAGCACATTTCTACACTGGCATCTCTAAGTACCTTCATTTCTTCTCTGAATGATGTTACATACAAAAGTGTAAATGTTTCCAGTGTTATCACTATAAATATACTTTTATATATAACATTATCATTTTTTATTTCTTCTTTGGTGACTGTAGAATCATTTCTTTTTCAATATAGCCTATCTGATTTCTAAATAGGTCTTCTAGTAAATCAGTGGTATGGTTTTATTTTTTCAATGTAGGCTTAGATTCTTATTGATTACTTCTGTAACAGCAAGAATCTACAAATTGCATTAGCTGAAAAGATCAATGGCCCATTAGACTGGCATTTTATAAAGACCTAGACTAGATGCCTCACTGGAAGGACAGAAAAAATTACCTTTCATAAAGCACCTGACCAATTGTTCAATATCACACTACAGGGGAAAATTTTTCCCTAACTCCAGCTGGTTATCATTTCATGCTTTCAAACACAAGGATTGATGATCCTTGTAATTTTAGCCTGGCTTGTAAACTGCACATAGTTTATTATTTATATTCACATAAATGCCCATCCTATTGTTTTACTCTTCCTCAGATTTTGGCCACCATAATTTTTAAGGGCAGTAGGCTTCAAAAATACTTTAAAAGTGATTTCTGAGAGAAACAAAAATTTGGAAATTAACTGAAACAAAAAATATAGCATAAGTCTACCTGAAGTTAACGTATTTTAGACTGTCCTACCAACATGGGTAGAGTGCAACTAGAGAAATATTTTCCCTAACAATAATAGTATCTTCTTTTTCTTTGCACTTCAGTGCAATATGACTTCATTATTTATTCTGCTTACCTTTTATCTAATATTTGTGCTTCTTTCCCATGTTCCTTAACAAAAAACCAGAGATATAGTTTAATAGTCAGGGTCTTGGAATTTAAAGATCTGGCATTGTTATGGACCAGCTTCATGGTGTTAGAGGAATCATTTTTCTTTAAAGGAAAAGATTTTCTAAGTCTTTGCGTCTACATTATCTGTGCAGACTGCCACTTTATCCTACAAAATGGTCCATGTCTAGATTCTCATTGGATTATTCCTGTTGATAATTTCACACTGGAATTAATCAATTCAGATATCCTGTGATTCTGGAGTTAGCCCTGATTTTGAGGCACTTATCAAGTCCCCTTTCTTTTTTCTGTTACGGTTAATCTTGATTGTCAACTTGATTTGAGCACACCTTTGGGTGTGTAGGTGAGAGCATTTCCAGAGGAGATTAACTAAAAGAGAAGACCCATCTAGAATGTGCTAGAATGTGCATGAAACAATACAATATACTTGGTGCCCAGAGGAGCATTCTCTCTCTCTCTCTCTCTTTCTCTCTCTCTTCCCCCACCCCTCCCGCTTTCCCCATCTTTCTCTTTCCTGTTTCTCATGAGGTCATGAAGTGGGCAGTTAGTCTTGTACACTATATTTTTCTGTCAGGATGCCGTGTCCCACAACTGACCCAAAAACAGTGCAGCAAACTCACCTTGGACTGTGAAACTGTGAACTCCGAAACCATGAGCCTAAATCCATCCTCTCTTAAGTTTTTTCCTCAGGTATTTTGTCACAGCAACAATAAGTCTGACTAACATACTCCAACTCAATTGTTGGGGTCCTACATGTAATTTAAACTTTACTATATGTCCTTGATTCACATGATGTCTACTTTAGGGAATTTTGCCAATGTTCTGTTATTTTTATTTCTCTTCCTATCTTAGTTTTCCATGGTCCTTCTCCCAAAATTCATAAGGCTTAATGGGATTCCTGCTCCATGAAAGAATTGTTCATGGAGAACCACCATGCTACCACACATTTGTCCTCATGTACAGCTATTATCTTAAGAAATCTTTTTTTTTTTGGTCTAGTCATTTATATTGTCTTCTTTCTATATCAATGAAAGGATGAAAACCATTTTCAGATGAACAACCTCATTTTCTCAAATCAAGCCTAGCAGAACAAACATTCTACTGCTGCGAGATTTTAGGTCCAGCTTTTTACATGCCCACAGCAACTTGCTGAAGAGTTCTTTGCAAACTTTGAGACCAAAATACTCTGTGATATGATGTTTTCATTTGTAATATTAAGGACTAAATGAAATTAACTCTAAGGTCTTGCCTTACCTTCACTCTCTACTAGCTGTTTCAATGCATGACACGTAAGTTGTTCTAACTAAATGTTCATCATTTGATTACTAACAATAAATAGTATATTATGAAGTGCAGATAAGTACATTTTACAAAGAGAAAAATGTAAGTTTTAAGTTACTTTAAAAACATTTCTACCCTCCGGATAAGATATTTTATTGCTGCTAATGTTGCAAGATTCACAACTTATGCCAAGTAAGTAGAATATAACCATACTTCTACAGATTGGTTTAAAGAAATTTCATTTCCTCCTTTTCATATTCTTCAGATGCACTGGTATGTTTGGTAAGCAGATATCTGAAAAGAAGGAAAGGAGAAAGAAAAGAAGCTTTCTCTCCATGGAGAGCATATTTTCTTCAAAATGGTGTATGCAGAGGTTGTTGCTAAAATGAACAGCCACTTCTGAAGGCTTCAGGAGGCATTTTGACACTAACCATCAGAAGAAGCCCAATAATAGTAATTTTTCCATCTTTTGTACAAAGTAGTAAAGAAGAAGGATACAAGAGATCACCCAAGTGTTCAGAATAAGAAAGAAAATAATAAATATTCTATAGTTTATATCTTGCTCTGAATAGATGCAATTTAAATAAAACAGACAAATTATTAAGTTTTAAATATCTTACAATTCATATATCTCATTAAATATTATTAATTTTGGAAGAATTTTAACACTATTTTGGGAGGCAATCTAAAAATAAAAAATACTTTTAAAATTTTGTGGCCCATGAAAATTATTCTACATGCTGGTTTTGAAGTTATTCAAGCTTGAGCCATATTATAGAAAACAGTTCATAATCCAGAAAGAGAGATTGAGTGAGGGAGAGAGAGAAAGAGAAAGACTGAGATGGACAGAGGAGAAAAGAGAGAGATACAGAGAGAGATTTGTATATATATACTTTTAAACAACTATTTTCTTTTAATGATTTTGATTTTGATGTCCTGATCTATGGTGACAATGTGCAGTCAATTCTCGTTCAGTGATTTCACAAAACAGTTTAAAGATATTCAAACTTCTCCCTACATAAGGAAAGCTGAAACACTCACTGGTTTAGAGTAAATGCCCATAGTTGTGTCACAAAAAAAATTATATCCCATAGTTTGGGACAGGCTTTATTAAACGACTTTAAAAGATAATCTCTACACGTAGTTCTTTTGCAGATCATTCACAATGAATGATACATGGTTAAGGCAATACTGTTAGCAAAAATAAGTCATAAAAAGACCCAATAGGAAAATAAGGAGTCCATGTGAAGCATGCTCAAGAGGACATGTCCAGGGATGGTGAAAATGCAGATTTTTAACTCGTAACCATAAAAGATGCAGATTTTGAGAAGTTTGCTTAAGGAAAATGATTTGGGAGGAAAAAGGGTAAATGAAGAGTCTAGGGAATTCCTCAACATAGTTATCCATGACATGTTTCATAAGAAAAAATATTCTTGGTCAAATGACACATTTAATTAATTATTTTTCCTACATCATTTTTTGAGAATTTTTCTCAGAATCTATTTGTCTGAGAGTGTTTCCTAGTATTCAAGTTAAATATCTTGAATGTAAAGTATAGGTACTTTTAATTTACAAAGTTTTATAGCTTTATCTACATATTCTATCTTAACCAAGCAAACCCATAGTAACATGAGTTCTTCTCATTTACTGCAATTCAACACTAAACACAATTGTCTATAGTGCTAATCAAAGTGAACACAAAAATCCAACCAGTGTTAGTATAAACAACTGTTATTCAGTCTTGAGGGAGAAGGGAGTTTCCCTGGTGTGTTCTGTAACTAATTCAATAAAAATTCTATGAAGTAGTAAGCTCTGAGAGGCGCTTACAGTATCAGCCCTTGGCTAGTCTATAATCACTTTTAATTATAAGTTGAAATTAAACAGTTCTAAAGCCAGCATAATTTCATGGCTAACCACCCAAGAGGTGGACAGAGTTAAAACCAATATAAAAGTTTAGAGGTAATGTAATTTTTTAATGCAAATGAGTTTCACCTTCTTTTGCTTTAAGGGAAAGAAATGCCTGGGGAATTCTGTTGTCATCAAGAGTACCTGAAAGGCACTGTGATCAATTTGAATTTCTACCATGAGCTCAGTAATGAAATGTGAATGCATATAATTCTATACAAGTATTTTTGTGTGTGTGTGTGAATAATAGATGGTGCTTTTGCTTTGTTTTTACATCTCTTATTAATTCTTTGGTTGTTTTCCAAAAATATGCATAAAGAAATTAGGTGATATTAGTACTCTTCCCCACAAAAGTCTAGAAATCCTAAAGACAAGTTCTATAATATTGTATATATATATATATATATATACACACACACACACACACACACACATACATATTATCTGTATACTTTAACTACAAACAAATAAATGCTTTATAGTAAGTATCATATATGTAGAATTCATGCTTTTCAACTTCATGGGGAAAAAAGCTAGGAAACCTATTGAATTATCTAAATCACAAGGAATACTAGGCACTGGATTTTAGTCGGTTTTCAATTTGTGAAAAATATATAAAAAGTTGAATCATTTATTTCACTAATTATAATGTTAACAACTCTTTTCTTTCTAAATGTGGCACATTTCTTCTTAAAAATCAATAATTTTAAGTCAAATAATTGATGTGAATAACTATGACTGACACCAACTATTTATTTTGAATAGCTAAGCTTTCTACATGCACAACTAAGTGTAATAATTAAGTCTGAAATATGTATTTCTCTGAAAAATTATGACTTTATGGGTTGCCAATATAAAGTTTCACATCTTAAAATATATTAAGAAATTCTAAAAAGTCTGTATCTTTCAAATTTTACTATGTTCTGCAATATAAAGATATATGGTTGCTAATCCAACAAGAGCCCTACACACTAGCTATTATACATTTCAATTTTGTATATAAGAAACTTGATTCTCAAAAAAATTACTTTTCCAAGATGTTTTAGATAGGCTATGTAACTAGGGAGTGCCAGCATAAAGACTTAAGTCTATTTCTAAGTGACTCCAAAATCTAATATTTTTGTTTGGTTATTAGTATTTTGTAAGGGATACCATTCGTAGTGGAAACAAACAGATATTAGAGAGCGCAACATCTTACCATACAAAATTGATAATACTTTTGTGAATCTGAGGTTAAAATTAAAGAGATTGTTTTGTATGACATTTCTAAAAATGTCTAATATATTAACGAGCAATGCACATTTCCAAGAAGGAAATGAGAACTGCACCTTTTTTAAACTAATATGTAAACAGATTCCTTTCCAAAGGAGATATTTTTCTATGAACTATAATTTTTTATGTATTCTATCCTGGTAGGTTACCAGGATGTGGTAGACTTACCAGTTAGATCAATTAGATCAATGTATAGCTTGCATACTTGTTAAAAATAAGTATTTATCCACTGGGCAAGTGAACAAGTAATTAGAATAAATATACAATTAGAATACATAAAGGCATTTTGGGCATTTTGCAAGTGTTTGCTTAGTTCAAGACTTGCCTTCTATGTCTCTCTATAATTGAGGTCATGAATTGTCAGCTTACAAGTTCAGCTTTCTTCCTGCCATTAAATGAAATCTCAACTTCATCTCAAAGGACTCCCCCAAAATTCTATGCAAAGCAGACATGACCATTGTGTAGTGTCAACATGATTCAGACATTTTCTTGTGTGATTAACTAAATACTCACTCTGATCTTGTCAGTCTGAATCCTTGCTTTGTGCTATAAATTGAATTTGTGTGTCCTAAAATTCATGAGCTGAATTCTAATCCTTATTGTGTTGGTATTTGGATGTGCTACCTTTAGGAGGCAATTGGGTAATGGATGAATACCTCATGACTGGAAATAGTGCCTTTACAATGAGGATCCAGAGAACTCCCCTGCTCTTCATGGCATGTAAAGACACACAAAAAGACAGTCACCTATAAACCCAGAGAGGATACCCATGTAGACATCGAATCTGCTGGCACCTTGATCTGGGGTTTTCTAGTCTCCAGAATTATGAGAAAACATTTTCTGCTGTTTGTAAGCTATGCAGTTTGTGGTATTTGTTTGATAACAGCCTGAAATAGAATAAGATAACTTGAAAATACATGCTTAAAATATGAAGCATAAGTGCTCAGTCTAGCTATTAGATAATTGTTAAAGTGACTATGAGAAAAATTGTATATAATTGAACAGAGCTTTAAAATGATAATATGCGATATTAATCCTGCCCTACTGGTTAGAGTGTAATTATGTACATTTAATATGGCCTTTTAGCAGCATAATTCAAGAAATTCAAAAGCATTCACAACTTTGGAGATGGCAAAATTGTGAATACATCCAAAAACAACTGAAAGCAAACATGTACGTATAAAATGCCTGTTGAACTTTTATAGTAGTGAAAAATCAGAGTGAATACATAATTTATTGTATGTCTGTGCAATGTGAAGTAGCATCTTGTTATGTAATCATAAAGGTATAAATGGCATGAGAAATGTTTGTGATATAATATCTTAAGTAAAAAATAGTATCATACACAAATTTTCTCAGTTTGTACCACTATGCAAACAAATATTCTGAGATATTTTTACAAACATTTTCTACATTTTTATTTGAGTATATTAGTTACATGGTAGAGTTCATTGTGACATTTACACATGTGCTTATGAAATATCTTAATTAGATTCTCCCCTTCCATCATTCTCCTTCAACTCTCCTTCCCATTCTTAGAAGAATGTCAACATGCTTCATTGTTCTATTTTCATACATGCATATGTGTAGAATTATTATTTCATTTTTTATATTATTGAGTTTTTAAATAATGTCCTCCAAGTACTATAATAATATTCAGACACTGTAAAATACAATTAGATAAACATTTCCATAATGTTTTGATAAATCCACCTATTTAATTGAATTATTTCATGTAAAAAAAACACAACCCACTGTGTTTTTGTATTTATCCTCCAAACCTGTTTTAAGATTCAAATAGTTAAATATTAATTTAAAATTTTTGTTAATGTTTATTTTGAAATGATTGCATTGAAGAAAGGATTTTTGCAAATATACATCATTGCAAATCTAAAATAACGTATCTAACATTTGGTTTTCTCACTATCTACTAAAGTTAAACTTTTACATTTTTATCTCTAAAAATTTTCATATATGTATGTATATAAATATACATATATACATACACTTGAGAACAACCATTTCAGGAAAAGCTTGAGAAAAATTTCTACAGTGGTTCTCCATTGTCAGACAAACTATATTTAATCTCACCAAATAAAACCCAATCAAGTCCCAATAGTTTATAGTTTGAAGAGATCCTCCAGATAACTGTCCTGGGTACCCTTGTATTTATTAGTCTTTCTTCTTGTCTCTGTGTGTAGAGAGAACAGCACTGAAATCTCATCTCCCATTTCTATCTGATTTCTGCTCCATTAGTTTAAAAACATATTATACAACCAATCGTTTATTATGAGAGGGTTTTTAAAATTTGTGTTTATTGTGAATTGTAAATTGCTTGAAATTGTTCTTGAGTTTTATCTTCAGGGGAGTATTTATTCCACTGGATTTTCCTCTTCTAGGAATAGGAATCAAGCTTTTAACTTTTCTGGTTTTTTCAGGCTTCTCTTCCAGTCACTACACCACAATGTTTTTTCAGACTCAGAACACAAAAGTTGTTCAAATAATGACTGACTAACTCAGGAACTATATCTACTTCTGAACTATCATTTGAACCAGGCAGAATTTCAACTTGCATTTACACAACTGCATATTTAGGTACAATATGCTCAATGATTCTCTGCTATTGACAGTCTTCTTCTTGAAAGAGTATTTCAATTAGCCTTTTAAACTAGCTATTTGAGGCAGGCACCTTAGAATGAAGTCTACCACCACAATGACATTCACACAAGTGATTCAATTTCCTGGCTTACCAATTAGTCTGGGAATCATAGTCTTATTATGATAAGAAATACCTACTTTAAAATACTCAAACAGCCTGAGCCCTGCAGGTTGCCAAGGAATTCAGAATATACTTTACAACTGCTCATTTACATATATGCCACAATGAAATCAATTTTTGGAAGGAAGTGGATGATAGTGGGCTGGCAATGGCAGAGTAGAAGATATTAAAATTCAAGTAGTCTGCCTGTATTTGATATTTTATGATAGATACAAGCAAAAAAATCTCTGAGAAATAATTGACTTTTCAAAAGAAAAATAATAAATTTCAGAGGTGATGCCTCTACTTATTATCTACTTAACATAAACCAAATACCATGCATTCTTTTTTCATATTTATTTCTTTTCTTTAAACCTCACTTAAATTGTGGAAGTAGGTAAAACTAACCTAGGATTTTAAGGTTCAGAGACACTTTTTAAACTTTATAAATGACAGATAATACTGTATATATTTACGATGTACAATATGATGTTCTGAACAATATGTACATTTTGGAAGCTGAAATATGGCCAATCAGCTTATGTATTACCTTATGTAACTATCATTTTTAAAGTGAGAACAGTTTATATCCATTCTGTTAGCATTTTTTAGAATAAAATACATTGTTAACTGTAGTTGCTATATTCAGTAATAGGTCTCTTGAACATATTTCTCCTTGCTACCCACAGTTTTATATCCTTTAACTAACATCTCCTCCTACCCCACTCCCACCATCACCTCAACCCCTGATAACAACCATTTTACTCTCTACTTCTCTGAGGTAATTTTATTAGATTCCATATATGATTGAGATCACACAGCATTTGTCTTTCCGAGCTTAGGTTCATTCATGTTGTCCTAAGTAACAAGATTTCATTCCATTTTATGGCTGAAAAGTGCATCTTCTGTATTCTCTTTATCCATCAATCTTTCATTGACATACTTGGGAGTGCAGCTATCTCTTCAACATGCTGATTTCATTTAATTACTGATATACATCTAGTTCTTAGACTGTTGGATCATATGTGTAGTTTCACTTTTAATTGTTTTAGAAATTTCCATAGTTTTTATAATAATTTTACATTTCAAATGACATCAACAGATGTTTTCTTTTGTCTTCTTGATCATAGCCTATCCATCAGATTTTAAGTGAAGTCTCATTGTGTTGAATTTGCATTTTCTGGTAATTAGTGATGATTTTTTTTTCATGTATCTTCTAGCCACTGGTAGATTTGAGAAATGTCTATTCAGGTCCTTCATCCATTTTTTAATTGAGTTATTTGGTTTTCTTGCTATTAAGTTGTCTGAGTTATTAAATATTTTAGGAATAGGTTGCATCTTTCTAATCCAAAAACTTGATACTTTTTTGGATTGCATGACAGTGTGAGTAGAAAATTCCATACCTGACCTCATATGAAGTGACACAGTTGAAACACAGACACACTAAAATAATTGTATAAATTACCTTCAGACTAGGTTTATAAGGTATATGAAAGACCAATGAGTTTTGTGTTTAGACTTGAGTCTTATTCTCAAGATACCTCTTTATGAATATGCAAATATTCCAAAATTCCTGTGCTTTTGGGTTCGTATCAAAAAATTCATTACCTAAACCAATGTCATGGAGCTGTTCTTTATTTTATTGGTTTTTGTATTTACTTAAATGTGTATATATTATTTGGATCACCTCCCACCCCCGCCTCATGCCTTGGGGAAGAACCTGTTCCACACTCTTGTTCTCCAATTTTGTAGAAGAAAAAACATAAAAAATAATAAGAAAAGCATGACATTTTTGCTAGTTTGAGATAAAGACAGATATAGGGAGATTCTTTGTGCTATTTCAATGCATATATATATATTACAACCCATATTGGTTCGTCTTTACCAGATCTCTTTACTACTTCTTAGTTGCCTTCCCACAGCGGCCTCAACTAGTTTACAATTACTGTATTTGTTCCTATACAATGAGCACATCAAACACATTCAAGTTCTTGGTTTCCTTCCCTTGCCCTATCCTCACATGTGTGGTCTCCCCTTAGTGTGTGACCTGTGTCCAGTAATATTACTCCATTTGTTTTAAGTCTATAGTCTACATATAAAGGAGAACATGCAATTTTTGGTCTTCTGAGCCTGACTAACTTTGCTTAAGATGATGTTCTCCAGTTTCATCTATTTATCTGAGAATGACAAAATTTCATTCTCCTTTGTGACTGAATAAAATTCCATTGTGTATAAATACGTATTTTCTAAATCCATTTGTTGGTTGTGGAGCATATTGACTGTTTCAATAGCTTGGCTATTTGAATAGTGCTGCAATAAACAAGGGTGTGCAGGTACATTTGTAGTAACTTGACTCACATTCCTTCAGGTATATCCCTAGGAGTGGTATTGCTGGTTTTTAAAGAAGCCTCCACATTGTTTTCCACAGTGATTGTACTAGTTTACATTCCCACCAGCAGTGTAAGAGGGTTCCTGTTTCCCCTCATTCCTCATTCTTGCCAACTTTCATTGTTGTTGTGTTCTTCTTCTTTTTTTTTTTTTCATTTTTCTTTTATTATTCATATGTGCATACAAGGCTTGGTTCATTTCTCCCCCCTGCCCCCACCCCCTTCCTTACCACCCACTCCACCCCCTCCCTCTTCCCCCCCCAATACCCAGCAGAAACTATTTTGCCCTTATTTCTAATTTTGTTGTAGAGAGAGTATAAGCAATAATAGGAAGGAACAAGGGTTTTTGCTGGTTGAGATAAGGATAGCTATACAGGGCATTGACTCACATTGATTTCCTGTGCGTGGGTGTTACCTTCTAGGTTAATTCTTTTTGATCTAACCTTTTCTCTAGTACCTGTTCCCCTTTTCCTATTGGCCTCAGTTGCTTTAAGGTATCTGCTTTAGTTTCTCTGCGTTAAGGGCAACAAATGCTAGCTAGTTTTTTAGGTGTCTTACCTATTGTGTTCTTGATGGTAGCAATTCTAACAAGAGTGCGGTGGAATCTTAGTGTGGTTTTGATTTACATTTCCTTTGTGGCCAGGGATGGTGAGCATATTTTCCATGTATTTTTTAGCCATTTGAACTTCTTTAAAAATGTTTAGTTCAGTTGCCCACTTCTTTATTGGATCATTGATTTGGGGGGAGTTTAGTTTTTTGAGCTCCCTGTATATTCTGGTTATCAGTCCCTTGTCTGATGTACAGCTAGCAAATATTTTCTCCCATTCTGTTGGTGGCCTCTTCAATTTAAAGACCATTTCTTTTGTGCAGAATCTTCTTAATTTCATGTAGTCCCATTTGTCCATCCTTTCTCTTAGTTGCTGAGCCACTTGAGTTCTACTGAGGAAGTCCTTGCCTATACCTATTGCTTCCAGAGTATTCCCTGCTCTTTCCTGTACTAACTTCAAGGTTTTGAGTCTGACATTAAGGTCCTTAATGCACTTTGAGTTGATACTAGTACAGGTGGACCTAGTTGCAGGGTTTTTTTTGGATAACCACTTTTCCCAGTAACATTTGTTGAAGAGTCTGTCTTTTCTCCACCATATGTTTTTTGGCTTTTTTGTTAAAGATTAGATGAGCATAGCTGCATGGATTCATATCTAGGTCCTCAAGATATGAACTGATCTTCATATCTTGCTTTTATGCCCATACAATGTTGTTTTTATGGCTATGGCTCTGTAGTATAGCTTAAAGTTGGGTATTGTGATACCTCCAGCATTGCTGGTTTTGTCCAGTTTTGCCTCCGGTATGCATGGTCTTTTGTGTTTCCAAATGAACTTTAGGGTAGGCTTTTCAATTTCCTTGATGAATGTCATTGAGATTTTGATGGAAATTACATTAAACATGTAGATTGCTTTTGGTAGTATAACCACTTTTACTACGTTGATTCTGCCAATCCATGAGCATGGAAGATCTTTCTACCTTCTGTAGTTTTCTTTGATCTCTTTCTTTAATGGTTTGTATTTGTCCTTGTAGAGGCCATTTAAATCCTTCTTTAAGTTTATTCCTAGGTATTTGACTTTCTTGAGACTATTGTAAATGGAATTGTTTTCCTATATTCTTTCTCTATCTGCTCATTATTGGTGTATTGAAAGGCTACTGATTTTGCATTCTGCTACATTGCTGAAGCTGTTTATAGTGTCTAGGAGTTTTTGGGTGGAGTTTGTTTGGTCTTTAAGCTATAAGGTCATGCCATCTGAGAATAGGGATAGTTTGACTACTTCTTTACTTATTTGTATTCCTTTTATTTCTTCTTTTTGCCTTATTGCTCTGGCTAGGAATTCCAGGACTATGTTTGATAAGAGTGAAGATAATGGGTGCCTTGTCTTGTTCCTGACTTTAGAGGAAATGGTTTCAGTTTTTCCCCACTCAATATTATGTTGGCTATATGTTTGTCATATATAGCCTTTATAACTTTATAATGTTAAAGTACGTTCCATCTATTCCTAGTTTCCTTAGAACTTTTATCATAATATGATGTTGAATCTTATTGAAGGTTTTTCGTGCATCTATTAAGATGATCAAGTGGTTTTTGTCTTTGTTTCCATTAATGTGCTGTATTACATTTATAGATTTGTGTATGTTGAACCACCCCTGCATCCCTGTGATGAAGCCAACTTGGTCATGGTGAATGATCTTTCTAATATGTTGCTGGATTCAGTTTGCCATTATTTTATTCAGGATTTTTTCATCAATGCTCATTAAGGAGATTGGCCTGCAGTTCTCCTTTTTGGATATGTCCTTGTCTGGTTTTGGGATGAGTGTAATACTAGCTTCAAAAAATGAGTAGGCATTGATCCTTCCCTTTCTATTTTATGGAAAAGCTTAAGCAGTGTTGGTATTAGTTCTTTAAATGTCTGGTAAAATTCAGCAGAGAATCTATCTGGTCTTGAACTTTTCTTTTTTGATAGATTCTTTTCAACTTCAATTTCATTATGTGTTATAGATCTGTTTAGGTGGTTAATATCCTCTCAGTTCAGTTTTGATGGTCAGAAGTATTGAGAAATTTGTTCATTTCTTCTAGATTTTCCAATTTATTTGAATATAGCTTTCAAAGTAGTCCCTGATGATTCCCTGGATTTTCTTGGTGTTTGTTGTTACCTCCCCTTTTTTTGTTTCTGATTTTACTAATTTTGATCATTTCTCTCCTTGTTTAATCAGATTTTCCACAGGCTTGTCAATCTTCTTTATTTTTTCAAAGAATCAGCTTTTTGTTTCATTGATTCTTTAATTTTTTTTGTTTGTTTGAGCCCATATTTTTATTATTCTCTCCTTCTGCTTAATTTGGGTTCTGTTTGTTCTTGTTTTTCTAAGGAATTGAACTGTAGTACTAGGTTGTTTATTTGAGATCTTTCTGTTCTTTATATATGCACTCATGGCAGTATACTTTCCTCTTAGGACTGCCTTTGCTATGTCCCATAGGTTCTGGTAGGTTGTGTTTTCATTTTCATTAAATTCCAGGAAATTTTTTATTTCCTCTCTTATTTCTCCTATGACCTACTGATTATGGAGCAATATTTTTCAGCCTCCAATTGTCTGTTTGGTGTCCTGGAGGCTTCCTGTACATGAATAGGTAACTCTTTCTTTAGATATTGGAATTTTTCTATTATTATTTTGTTGAATATATTACATATCCTTTTGGCTTGCACCTCTTCTCTTTCTTCAATGCAAATGATTCTCAGGTTTGGTCTTTTTATGGAGTTACTGAGTTCTTGCAGCTTCCTTTCACAGCTCTTGATTGTTTGACTGAGAGTTCTTCTGTTTTTTTCTTTAATTTCTATTTTATCTTCAAGCTCTGAGATTCTGTCTTCCACTTGTTCTAATCTGCTGGAATGGCCTTTCACTGTATTTTTAATTTGACTAAAGGGACTTTTTATTTCCAGGATTTCTGTTTGATTCTTTTTTCTGAGATTTTCTATATCTTTATTCAACTTCTTCATATTTTGTGTTGTCTTCTTTATTTCATATTTTTTTTCAATTTAGTGGTTTTTTGAGTATTCTTTGAGTTTATTCTGTTGTTTCTTTGTCTTCTCAAGTTTTCTATTTGTGATATCTTGATATTTCTTGCATTGATTTTGTACTTTCTGGTTACCTTGTCTTGTAGCTTCTCCATGAGTTTCTCAATGACTTCCACAATTTCCTCTTTGAGAGATTTTGTTGTGGGTGTCACTGAGCTCATTAGTGACATTTGTCATTGTTTTGTTGGGGTCAGGAACTGAGTATTCATTTTCTTCATTTCCCACTAAATCCTCTATTGAATTTTTTTCCTTTTTGAGGAGTGCAGTTTCCTTGACTTCTCCTCCCTGTTCTAATTGGTGCTATGCAATTATATTATTGATAGTCCAGTTGGTGGTTTTAATTTCCTGCTTTCTTTCCCTTGATTTCATGTTTGTGTTGTGACTGGCTTAGTTGTTAGCTAGGTTGATGTGCTATTTCTGTGCCTGGGCTGGAAGTGTAAGTTAGCAATAACAAATTCACAGGTTCAATGCCAGACCAGTTGTTCACATATTATACAGAAAACACCTTGGTGATAATATCTATAAAAAGTCAGATTTGGGGAGGTAGTGGTTGTTTAGTTAGAAATATAAACTTTGGTAATTGGTAAAGGTGGCACTAAAAGGCAGAATGGAAAGAGGGGTGTGGGGCGTGTTGGGGAAGAGGTATGGGGAATGCTGAACTTTGGATGGCTTGTGTCTATTTGGGTGTACTTCTGCTGTTGTGGTGGAGGGTACTTGTGTCATGTATTACAGAGGGCTGGGGTTGTATATGGTTGGTACAATAGGCTATCAGTGTGTGGAGAATGTGTAGGAGGGAGGAGTTGGACAAGGGAAGGAGGAGGAGGGGAAGACAGGGAGAGAGAGTGAATTAAAAGGGTCCGAAAGAAGAGTTGGGCAAGAGAGTAATGGATTGTAGCACAAGAAGAGGAGAGAAAGTGAAGTGGGTAAGAATAGGGATAAGAAAGTAGTAATGGTAAAATTAATATTACAAAAAATAACAAAGGAAAAAAAGCAGTTACAACAACAATAAAAAGTTCATTCTGGTCAGCAATTGGATTCCTTTGGTGTCCAATCTTAATGTCGGTGCTTTGTATTCTGGGCTTTGTGAGGAAGTGTGTTGGCCCGATTGTCGAACAGCCTGGGGTAGAGGGGATGGATGGAGGGATTTTGTTCCCCATTTTCCTTGGTCTTCTGGGCTGTCCTTTACAAGCAGGAGCTCTGAAGTCCTCTCACTGGATGGCTGACTTGTGAGCAGTATTTAGTTCCTTCTGTCTATAGGGTAGGTTGCAAGCTCACTACCAGTTTATGCAAGTTGGCCTGGGATCTGTTGTTTTTGCCATGTGACAGATGAGCTGCCCTACAGCTGCAATTCTGTCTTGTCAATTCCTCCTTGTGGGGCAATTCAGTTTTGAGTACTGCCCTCAGTCCCATGGGACTAGCTCAGTTATCTGCTATGCCCCTGCTTTGGGAGGCTGGCTTGTTGTCCCACCCCCACTCTCAGTCTTTGCTCCTCTCCCTGCTTTCCTTCTCTGAGGGTGCAGCTCCTTGCCCCACTCCCATTCTCTGAGATTGGTTCAGTTCTCCACCCCATCCCCACTGCCAGTGGTGGATTGTAGTTTACTGTTTATGCTTCTCAATTTTGTTCAAGGGGAGGGTTCAATCTGTTCAGGGGTTGTGCTGGATTATGTTCCCTGGGGATGGGTAGAGGAGTCATGTGTGGTGTGTGTTGCTTACCTCTTGGGTCTGAAGATTTATGCAGGCAGCTTTGAAACCAGCCAGTGGTGAGAAGTGATTTGCCTCTTTTCTCAAGACAGACACTTACTGGGACTTAGTTCATGGGTAGGTGTTCCATGTGTTAAGGGTCCAGGGTCACAGGGTTCTACCATAGTGGAGGAATGGTCAGGAACCTGCAGAGGCATCCAGTGCAGCAGCATTCCTCACATGGATGTACTGAGTGAACCTTAGGTCTGGGGAAAAACATCCTCTGGGGATGACTAAGCTGAGCCTAAGTTAGACTGGCACTGGCAGACCTTTAGGGGGATAAAGGAGAGGGGACAGGAAGGAGCCTGGATCTGTTTTGTGTGTTTTATTTTTAGTTTTACAATTTTAGTCCTTACATTTAGATAATTTGTCCATTTTGAGTTGATTTTTGTATGTGGTATGAGATAAGGGTTTAGTTACATTCCTCTATATGTGTATATGCAACTTTTTCAGCATCATTTACTGAAGACTATCCTTCTTCCATTGTGTGTTCATTATAACTTTGTCAAAAATCAGTGAATTTATTTTGGGGGCCCTCTATTCTTATTAATTCATCTATGCGTCTGTTTTTATGCCAGTACTGTGCTGATTGGGTTAATACAGTTTTGTAGTCCATTTTGAAGGTGGGTAGCAAATAGCCCACCTTCATGTGTCATTTTTCCATTTTGATTTGTTGTTTGTGTGTGTGTAAATTTACTTTGATGATTCAGAGTTTTGAGGTTCCATGCAAATTTTAGTATATTTTTTCTATTTCTATGAATAACATCACTGGTATTTTAATAGTGATTGTAATAAATCTGTTGATCTCGTTGGACAATACGGAGATTTTAACAACAGTGGTTTTCAGTGTAAAGATATTTTACCTTATTGGTGATATATATTCCTAATTATTATATTTTTAGTAGCTATGGAAATTTTCTTCATTCTTTTGCAGATAGTTTGCTATCAGTATATAGAAATGCTTCTGCATTTATATTGAATTTTATCCTGAAACTTTTCTGAATTATTTTATTAGCTTGAATAGATTTTTTTTTTAGGGATTTCTCTATATAAGATCATATCATGAGCAATTAGAGACAATTCAACTTCATCCTTGCAATTTGGATTCCTTTATTTTTTTGTCTATGTCTTGCTATTCTGACTGCGGCTTCAGTACTATATTGAAGAGAGGTGGTGAGACTAGGCAGCCTTTTCCTACTCAAAATATTCTTGTTTCTATTTGAGTGTAGTGTTATCTGCAGTTTGTCATGTATTGCCTTTATACTTTAAACTTCTAAATGAAGTTATAGCTTCTGTTATTTCCATGCTCTACCACAACTTTTAGATCAACAATAAATTTGACAATGAACATGCATACTTCACTGTGGTACCTACCCAGGGAAAGTTGCTTATTTTGGGACAATATCTACTACTCACCTTCTTTCTTTTCTTTATTGCTTCAGTCTTATTTTTTTACTTAATTTTTGATGTTGTGCTGGGTGGAGGTACATTGTGACATTTACAAAAGTTCTTACAATGTATCAAATAACTCAGCCTTCTTGTGAGGTCTCTTTTGGAAAAAATTTATGGGTTACCAATCGTATATCCCCTTCTTTACCTCACTACCAGGTGAAGACATGAACATGCAACAACAGAGATATAACTCATCCACACAGAGGCTGCAAAACAAAGCTTTTGACTTCAAGTCACATATAGCAAGAAACAGCCTTAACAAAACTGAAGTGATAAAATATAATTTTGTGTATTGTTATTATTATGTAATATTATGCCAAAGCATTTTCTTATGCTTTAAAAATTCCGTTAAATCCTGACTAAGATGGACTAAAATTTTGCTGTATGGAATTACAACAATGTAATTTTTTATTCATTTGCATTGAAAATGTTAGCATTACTTTTTAAAAATGCAATAAACATGCTTTATATAGAACCAAGTGATTATTCCTTTTTTTCCTCTTTATTGTTGTGCTAAGAGGAGTACATTGTTGAACATCCAAAGGTTCTTACAATGTATCAAATATATCATACTTGAATTCTGCCTCATGTACCACTCTCCTTTATCCACCTCCAATTCCTGGAATAGTTTCAACAGTTGTCATTTTTGCATTTAGATACATATGTACTCATTTTTGTACTGTTGAAAAATTTCTAAAAGTTGACTTAATGAGTTAAAAAAGTTAGCACTTAAAATACTTTTGATATACTTTGCTGATACAGCCTCCAAAGAAATAGTCCTTTTTATAATTCTTGGCAGGAAAAAGAGCTATCTTTTCACAAAACCCTGCCAGCACTGAATATTATCATCAAAAATCTACTTGGTATCTTAAGTTTAAACTACTTTATATTATCAAGACTGAATAGTTTTATGTTTATTTCCTTTTTCTAATATTTTAATCATAAAAAATGAAATTAGTTATTTGCTTTTTATTATGATGCATTATGAAATTGCCACCACTTTCCCCAATTTCCAAAAATCATTATTAAAAAAAGACATATAACATAATGGAAAATGCAGTCACATTGATACAGAAAGGCATAATGTTCAAATTTCAACTCTGATTCTTATATGAATCTATGTTCCAACACATTTTTATCTCCAGATTAATCTCTATGACTACTATCCTTATCTTTAAAATACTAATAATATTTTTGAGTTCTGGTGATTTATAGATATCCAAGGTGTAATATAAAAACAGGCATACATCGTTTGATTAAGCTTCTTATTATACTTTTTAAGTATTGCATTTTTTACAAATTGAAGGTTTATGACAGTCTTGCATCAGACAAGCATATAGGCCCCATTCTTCTAACAACATGTTCACTTCCTCAAGTTTTGCTAATTCTCACGATATGTTAAACTTTTCCTTTATTATCATATCTTGTATAGTGACTATGGTCAGTATTCTTTGATGTTACTTTGCAATTGTTTTGGGGCACCACAAACTGTGATCATAGGAGATGACAAACTTAATCTAGAAATGTTGTGTATTTTCTCACTACACAATCTTGCCACTCCCACTTTTCCCACTTCTCTGCCCTCACTATTCCGTGAGGCAGAGTACTATTTAAATTAAGCCAAAATATAACTTTACAATGCCTTGTACTTGTTAAAATAAGAAGAAAATTGGTCATGGCTCACTTTAAATCAAAGGCTAAAAATGATTAAATTTAGTGAGGAAGGATGTAGAAAGCTGAGACAGGACAATAGCCAGGCTTCTTGTCCTCTTGTCCTCTTGCTAAGTCAACTTGTGAAGGCAAAGGCAAAGTTCTTGAAGGAAATCCAAAGTGCTACTCCAGTGAATGCAAAAGGACATTATTGTTGGTATGGATAAAGTTTTAATGGTCTGGATAGAATATCATATTAGTTACAATGTTACCAATAGCCAAAGTCTAATCCCGAACATGCCCAATCCCTTCAATTTGACGAAGTCTGAGGAAGCTGCAGAAGAAAAGTCTGAAGCCAGCACAGGTTGGTTCATTAGGTTTAAAGAAAGAAACTGTCTCCATAACACAAAAAAATGCAGAATGAAGCAGCCAGCAGGTGCTGATGTAGAGGCTGCAGCAAGTATCATTGACAGATGTTCAATGTACGTGAAAGAGTATTATACTGGCAGAAGATAAAACTAAAACTGTCATAGATAGAGAGGAGAAGTCCACGTCTGGCTTCAAAGCTTCAAAGAACAGGCTGACTATTATTAAGGTCTGAATGCAGTTGGTGACTTTAAGTTAAATCCAAATCTCATTTCCCTTCCCCCAAATCTTAGAACCTTTAAGAATGATACTAACACAACCACTCTGGAAAAAAATTTGGAGCCTACTTAAAAAGCTAGACATTGATCTACCATTTGATCCAGCAATACCACTCTTGGGGATATACCCAAAAGACTGTGACACAGGTTACTCCAGAGGCACCTGCACACCCATGTTTATTGCGGCACTAGTCACAATAGCCAAGTTATGGAAACAGCCAAGATGCTCCACCACTGACGAGTAGATTAAGAAAATGTGGTATCTATACACAATGGAATTTTATGCAGCCATGAAGAAGAACAAAATGTTATCATTCGCTGGTAAATGGATGGAATTGGAGAACATCATTCTGAGTGAGGTTAGCCTGGCCCAAAAAGACCAAAAATCGTATGTTCTCCCTCATATGTGGACATTAGATCAAGGGCAAACACAACAATGGGATTGGACTTTGAGCACATGATAAAAGCTTTAGCACACAAGGAAGGGGTGAGGATAGGTAAGACACCTAAAAAACTAGCTAGCATTTGTTGCCCTTAACGCAGAGAAACTAAAGCAGATACCTTAAAAGCAACTGAGGCCAATAGGAAAAGGGGACCAGGAACTAGAGAAAAGGTTAGATCAAAAAGAATTAACCTAGAAGGTAACACCCATGCACAGGAAATCAATGTGAGTCAATGCCCTGTATAGCTATAGATATCCTGTATGCTTATACTCTCTCTACAACAAAATTAGAAATAAGGGCAAAATAGTTTCTGCTGGGTATTGAGGGGGTGGGGGGGAGAGGGAGGGGGCGGAGTGGGTGGTAAGGGAGGGGGTGGGGGCAGGGGGGAGAAATGACCCAAGCTTTGTATGCACATATGAATAATAAAAGAAAAAAAAAAGAATGATACTAACTCTACTCTGCCTGTGCTCTATAAATGGAACAGCAAGGCCTTCATGAAAGCACATCTGTCTTCAACATGGCTTACTAAATATTTTAAGTCCACTGTTCAGAACCATTGCTCAAAAAATAGATTTCTTTCAAAATGTTACTACATAATAACAATGCAACTGGTCCCCCCAAGAGCTCTGATGGAAAAGGACAATGAGATTAGCAGATTTTTTATGCATGTTAATACAACATTCATAATGCAGTTTGTTACTTAAGGAGTAAATTTGACTTTCAAGAATTGTTACTTAAGAAATACATTTTTCATTAAAAAAAGAAAGCTAGTTGCCATAAACAGTGATTCTTCTAATGGATGTGGCAAAGAAATTTGGAAATATTCTGGAAAGTGTTCATCATTTTAGGTTCCATTCAGAACACGTGTGATTCATGGAAGAAGGTCAACATGAACAGCAGTGTGGACAAGGTGGATCTCGACCTTCATGGATAACTTTGAGGGATTTGCGACTTCAGTGGATATGATGGAAAAAGCAAGGAACTCAGAATAGGAAGTGAGCATGAAGATGTTTATGCATTGGTGCAATTGCACAATAAGCCTTTAACACCTGAGGGGTTAGTTCCTATGGATGAACAAAGAGTCATTTCTAGACTCTTCTCTTGGTGAAGTTTATGTGAACATTGAGGAAAGGGCGACAAGGACTTTGAATAACACATAAACTTAGCTGATTAAGCAGCAGTGGGGTTTTAAAGGATTCCAATTTCAAAGGAATTTACACCATATGTAAAATGCTATTAAACAGCAACCTGTGCTGCCGAGAAATCTTTGGTGAAGGAAGAATCAAGTGAAGTGGTGGATTTCATTTTATATTATTTAAGAAATTGGCACAGGAACCCAAACCTTCAGAAACCACCACCCAGAAATATGAGTAGCTGTTAAAATCAAAGCAAGACCCTCCACCAAACAAAAGGTTACAACTCACTGCAAGCTTACATGTTAATTAACAGTGCAATAAAGTATTTTAATTAAAGTGTTTATGCTGTGTTTTAGACATACTACTGCTATTACACATTTAATAGATTACCATATAATGTAAACATAATTTTTGCATATACCAAGAAACCAAACAATTCTTTTGAATTTGCTCTACTGTAGTGGTCTGGAACTGACCAAGATGTGCTAGTATAAATAGATACAAAATAAATCCCTAAAATATCAGGATTTTTTTCCAATACATATAGAAAACATATTTTGCTAAATGCAGTTCCTCAAATTAAGTAAATTTATGTGAATTTTATATGCATCTACCTCTCCAAATGAATTCTAATTGTTTTATTTCATTTAGGTTTGCTCAAAGACTTCCAAATAAGTTGTTCGCATTTATATTGTCTGCAATATATTCCAGTGTTCTGTAATGCACATTAGTGGAAGACAGGGAAAAGGAGTTTAAAAGGAAGGTGTATTTGATACAGTGCTTCTGAGAAGAGCTGAATTCATAGTGAACAACTTCTGTCTAGGACAATTAGGACAGACCATTGTCTCTTGACTCAATTCTTATTCATCTAAGAGGTATAATTTGAAAGGAAATTGTATTAATATTTACTTAAATACTATTTTAGGGTGTTTTTATGCTATAACATTGTACATATAGAAGACATTCAGTAAGTGAATGGCAAGATGTGCCAATTTGTGTTTCATGTGACGGATTTTTAAACATGAACATGTAAAGGAAATACTTTCTACACAGCAGTATTTGTTATTTCCTTTTCTTAACTGGGTCTTTCTTAGCATAAAAGTTTTTAATCTTGATGAAGTCTCATTACTTCTTATTTTTATAGGTCATGTTTTTGGTATCACTTCTAAAAACTCGTTACTTAGTTCTGCATTCCAAAGATGTTCTTATGTACTTTCTTTTTAAAGTTTCTTGACTATGTATTTCACATTTAAATCCATGATGGATTTTGAATTCGTATTTTTATGTTAGGTTAACATTGACCTTTGATGTCTAGTAATTTTCAACATACTAGTTTTATATGTGCTTAGTTATTTAGTTATATTTATAGCTAGCATTTTACTTTACCTTCTAGAGTAATTATAATTACTATTGCAGTTTTAATACTTTTTTGCATATGAGTTAAGTTTACAAATTCTTTCCACTCCTGTGTCCAACTTACTATTGAGCCTATCCAGTGATTTTTTTTTTGAAGGGGGTTCAATTATTTCACATTTAAGTTCTTTCATATTTCTTTGATAATTTTTACATCTGTTATTCTCTTGGAATTTTTTTTACTTTCTTCTGTTTATTAAGCATGTTCATAAGAGCATGTTGAGTCATTTTTATGATAGCTGCTTTAAAATCCTTGTCAGAATATCCCAACTGCCATGTCATCATATTGCCGCAATTTGTTAATTGTCTTTTCTCATTCATGCTATGGCTGCACCGGCCCTCAAAATGAGTGGCTGCCAGTTGTGCACTGGATATTCTGGGAATTATGTCGTAAGACTCTGAATTTTCATCACTCTCATTTTTAGCACATGTCACCTAGTTTAGGTGTTATTTGCAGGTTCAGGAGAAGGTAGATGTTTATCTCCCTGCTAGATCACATCAAAACTACCCCAGTAAATATGGAGCACCAATTCAAATTGTCTCACTGAAGTGATTACAGCAGACATGTAGCTCTTGCCTACATCCACTAACATCTTCCCAAACAAAAGTGTCTACTAGACGGCCTTGTTGCCTCTAGTTAGGGAGTTAAGAAGTCCCTAAGGAGTTAACTTCCCACCTTTCTCTTCCTTGTTGTGAGCAGGGGGTGAACATATAGTGCTCACCTCATTTCACTGTATTTTGCTTTGTGAGGGACAGAGACTCTGTTCCTTACTTGAAGTTGCTTGTCCTAGGGTTAAGAAGAGACAGAATACCAACCAATTTCTCCTCACACTACATCATTCCACCTTGTCACTGTTAGCTGGGGTAAAATCTTATTTTCCATTGGGTTCCACTCATTTTACAAGTATGCATGTGTATGTTTGTAAATGTTTGTGTGTATGTCTGTGTGTAAGACAGAGTATGTGTGATGTCAGGTGGGTTAGAAGTGCAGCTCCCTGCTTGGCTTTGATGACACTGAGAAAGGATTGGATGTAGGACAGTGTACACTAACACCATCTTATTCTACCTCCTTCACTCTCTTTTTGATAATATCTTATATTCATTTTAATTAGCATATATTAATTGTACAAAGGAGTTTCATTGTGACTTTTCCATACATGAATATAATACACTTCAATTATATTCATCTCTTCTATTACTCTTTCTTATCCCTTTTTTCCATCTCCTTTTCAAAAACAATTTTAATGGGTTTCATTGTTCTATTTTCACATCTCATTCAATTTTTAAAATTCAGCTCTTAACTAGCCCTCCCAACACTATTGTGTCAAAGACATTTGAGTGCTGTCACTTGTCTCCACCAGGAAGTCCATATATCAGCCCCCTACTCCAGTCTTACCAAAATTGCAAGGCTGAGGGTTTCAGTTTTTCCATTGATGTTTAACTGAAGTGGAACATCTGTTTTCATACAAGGTTTTCTGTTCTTTTAGACTGTTCTTTCTAGATCCTTTTGGCTAGGGAAGAAGATTTTTCTTGGAGGTTTTACTTGCTTGTTTGGTCTGTTCCTGTTGGCAGCTTAAAAGTGGAGGCTTCTGTAGCTCCCTGTCTGGATATATGAGTGTCTCCCATAAGGAAATGCAAGAACCTTGCTGCCATATTTTTCCTCAAACTGCAAGATCTCTATGAGGTTATCATTTTTCTTTCCAGCTATATTAGTTTCCTAAGTCCATCACAAAAATTTCCCATAAATGCCAAAACATAAAACAACAATAATTGATTCTGTTAGAATTCCATGGTTTAAATGTACAAAATCAAGGTGTTGGTGAGGTCTATGCTTTCTCAGTTTCTCTAGTAGAAAATCCTTCTTTGCTTCCTTCAGCTTATAATGTCTTATGGCGTTTGGTTAGTTGCTACTTAACTTCAATTTCTGTTCCATCTTTGCATGTCTTTCATCTCCCTGTGTCCCCAGTAAGGATGTTGATTATTAATTTAAGGCCTACCCTAAACCAGGATGATTTTATCTGGACATCCTTAATTTACTCTCAATTTAAAGATAATTTTTTCCTAAATAAAGTCACATCTGCACATTCTACAGGTTAGAATTTAGACAAATCTTTCAGGGACACTATTTAAACAACTAAACCAGCTTTCTGAGCCTTCTAATGTTGTTGTGTTATAACCAGGATATTTTAGTTACAAAAAGAAAGAACCGTGGATGAATGGCAATTCTTGGCCAAAACCCAGTTCAATTTTATACTTTCTTTATTGCTTCTGTGTTCTATTAGACTTCTATATTGTAATAGGTGTTTTAATTGTTTTCTTGAGTGGTAGTAGTAGTCTTCTGATGGAAGTCCATTGTGAAAACAGTTGGTGACTAAAAGAAAACTTCAATGCCTTGAGAGTTTTTATGTTAGTTTTTAAATTATGTCCCCTCTCTCCTTTATTACTCAATGTTTGCTTTAGTTACTATTTTCTATCACAGTGTTACAAACCCCAAATCCTATGGCTTAATAAAGTAATAATTTACTTAATAGTGAATATGTATGTCAGCACTTTTCTCTGAGATTAGCTGAATGATTTTTCTGCTCTCAGATGTTCTAGGATAGTTTTAGTTGGAATGACTGAAATAAATTACTCATTGGCAAATGTTCCTCAGCATCCAGAAAGTAAGCCTGAATGTGGCCTAATGGTGATGGCAGAAAGCATGGATGAGCAGAAATATGCAAGTGTTTTTACAAGCCTGGATCACACATGCTACCATCATGTCGTCCAAAACAAGTCAAGTGACAGTTCTAACAGTCAGAATACATAGAAAAGTTTACATCGCAACTGGGGCCATTCACGCAAAATCTGCCATGATTCTATTGTATGCCTCAGGTGACAAATGACATGTGAACTGTGATATCATCTTCAATAAGAGAATTTATAAGTATTCATTGACTAATGTCTACTCATGTCAACATATACAATATTGATCTCTCAGTGTTTTCCTCTCCTTTATTGTTTATTTTAGTAGCACCTTGGACCAGTATGTAGTCATGAACAAGATGAAATATAAGTTTTTATTTAGGAAACATTCTGGGATCATTATAGGGCTCCTGATATATTCTTGGACTGAGATGAACAATTTCACTTTGTAAGTGTGAGAAGGAAAGAGATGGTCAACCTGCACCTGGAAAGTTTTCAACACTGTTTCTATGTCAGTTGCCTGGAAAAAATAAGTAAACATTACAATGAATGTTTAGGTTCCCACTTTGTGAGTCCTTTTTTATAACAGCACATATAAAATAAAATCTGAGACAAACTTTCACTAGCAAAGTAAATTGGAATTAGCATTTTCTTGTCTCTTGATACTACTGTAACTTTCCTATGAAAGAAGACATGAAACTGGGCCAATAAATTTTTATATTTTGAGTACAAATAATGAGTATATGGTTTCTATTGTGAATTGTATAGTAAGTAGAAAAAAGTATAATAAATCCTTTTCTCATACACAAGACCCTAAAAAAGAAGAAAACCATAAAGGCAAGAACCTGCTGCTGAGATAAGAACTGTGATGCAAAGATGATCATTAATGCTGAATCCAGTTCAGAAGATAGAACACTGAGGTGTATGATTGCTAGATTAGGTGCTACTTTAAAAACTGACTTGATGCTCATGACCTCCAATGCAGATATAAAGCATCTGTTCAAAAGATATCAAGTGCAAGTTATAGCTATCACATGTATCAATTAACTGTATCCCTTCAGAACCCCACTGCTTGAGTTGCAAGTATGTATTGGAAGAGTAAATAAATAATAACAATCTTGCTTTTTCTTTTTGTACATGGGTATGACACCCAATACAGAGGTCTATTTTTATTTAACCACCTGTGATAAGTACGCCTACTTTTATGCAAAATGGGCAGAAAGTCAGGAAGTTATACACTGGGCCATCAGTGTTCTGGCAAATCCCTTTTATTTATTTTTTTTTTTGTTTTTAGGGACACAATCTCACTATGTAGCCCAGGTTGGCCTCAAACTCATGATCCTCCTGCCTCAGCCTTCTGAGTGCTGAGATTACAGGTGTTCATCACCACTTGAATGAAGTTTCTCATTCTCCATCAGTGTCATACCAATCATTACAAAAAAATTTGCTATTCCCTCTGACCCTACTTGTGTATATAGATGAATGTTCTGTGCTACAAAGGTTTTTTTTTTGTAAATACATAATTTTGTTTTGTTCAAAAGCTTTAAAGCAGTGGCCTATCTTAAATATGAATATGTTGAGTTATTTAAATTATTAAATATCTGAAGAATTCTTTTTTTTTGGTTCTGGGGCTCGAACTCAGGGCTTCACTTTAAGCCACTCTATCAGTCCTGTTTTTCGAGATAAGGTTTTTTGAGATGAGGACTTGTGAACTATTTGCCCAGGCTGGCTTCAAAATGCGACCCTCTTGATCTCTGCTACCTGAGTAGCTAGGATTACAACCGTGAGACACTGGTGCCTGGCCTGAAGAATTCTTATAATACTATTGAGTCAATTGTGTCTCAAAATGTGACTTTATGTGTAAACTTTAACTGAATACAAGATCAGTGATTAATGAATTCAAACCATATGGCAAGATTATCTAAATGGTGTTTGCAACCTGAAGAAAACCGTAGATGCCCAAAATAAGTTTTTGATTATTGCATTACTTGGTAAAATTGTGAAAGAATTTGAATTTACCTAGCCCCTTTTATTTCAAAAGAAAATCTATTCTTTTCTTTGTATTTACTGCCTTGGATTTTATTCCAGAATTCATAAGGTAGGACTCAAAAAATTGATTTAAATATATTGAAAGAAACAGGGAGAACTCTGTTCAAAGCATTATTATTATTAAAATCCTTAAATAAGAAGTTACCTTGATATTTAAAATCAATATCACTTTTTCTACCAGCTGCTTGCTGTGTCCTATCAAGCAAGTTTATTGTTCACTGTTGGAATTGCTCTAGCTGTGAACTCTAATATGAGCTGTGTTTTGCTTCAAACCATTCAGGAAGCTACCTCTGTACTCCCACAATGTTAAAATGACTCCTCTGGCAATTATTCAGAATGCTTTTTTACAAGAAGATACTTTTTATCAAAAGGCCAACCCCTACTGTTTTAACGAATATTACTTCCCTTCACTTAATGCTATGAGAAGAGATTACTGTAAACAGAAGCTATTTATGTCTGTATAAAATAATTTGTAAACTCATGACTTACTGCTCTGGAAATGCTTTAAAGTAGCAGTGCATCTGGCATGTGAAGATGATGAACCATTATTCACATAAAACCTTGCCTCCCAGACATTAATGAATGTGACTGACACAGTCATGGTTTTAAAACATGAGTCTATTTATAATTTTTAAATACTTTGCTGCAACCAAGGCAAGGAGAACAAATACACACTACCAGCCAGGGATTCATTCAAATACTATTTTAATGCTCAACAAACTGAAAGCAATTGTGTATTTTTAATGTTTGTGGGTTTTTAAAGGATTTGTAGAAAACTGGTAGCTTGTGTGCTTTTCTGATGTATTAGCTCTTACAATGTCAAATATTTTCAGTGAACAACTGAAATACAGAGTAATAATTCCCTCGTCATTACTGATGAAGAATTTCAGGGCAAGACTCAATTTATGGTCCCAACTTATGATGCACTGCTTAACTCAGTTTCCCCAGTTCCAAGTGGCAGGAACATAGACTCCATAATAGTTCTGTAATAAACCAGGAGCTATTTCTAAAAATATTAATAGAAATTTACCAGTGCAAATCTTGGGAGTCTTCTCTTAATTTGTGTGTTACATATTGCCATTGGGTTATCAAAACTCAATGGCAAGCAAAGAGAAATTCTCAAAAGAAGAATTGCCAAAGAAAATATTAACTTGCTATAAAATAAGAACTCATGATTCACAGGTCAAGTCTTGCCTAAAGCTTCCTCATTTGCTTAAGGAAATGTCAAACTCATGAACTTGCTAAACCATAGACACACCATATCAGTGAACATGGATAGTAGAGCGTTTCTTCTTCCTCTGGTGCCTTTTCTCAGCTGGGAGCCTTTTGGATTATTTACTAAATGAGTCAGAGACATAGGTTCCAAATGGGAATATGATTCTAGTACCAGGCAAAAGGGCTCAGCAAGCATTACACCTCTTTCATTATGTTAAAATATTGCATAAGAAATCCACTATAGAAAAATGTGTCCAATATACCACTGTTTCTGTTAAATTAGCAAGATTTTCTAGAGTTTCATTGTAAATTGCACACTCTAATACATGTGTGTTATGCCAAAGTATGAGATAGCTAGCTCTTAAAATGATAGATTTGCTATATGACCCACCAATTCAATTCTTAAGTATATACAGAAGAGAAATAAATTATTCATAGCAGTCAAAATGTGGAGATAACCCAAGTATTTATCAACTAGTGAATGTAAAAAATGATGTGGCACAACAATGCAATAGAATATTATTCTTCAGTAAAAAGGAATGAAGTACAGATATACTCTCCATGATTGAATCTTCAACATATTATACTAAGTGAAAGAAGCCATACCTGAAAGGCTAAATATTATTTGAGTATACTATATTACATATTCCAAAAAAGGCAAAATTTCTGAGACAGCAAATAAGTATTAACCTGAGATTGACAGGTAGCAATAGTAAGAATAACCATGATTTTCTTTTTGGTGTGGTAAATATGTTCTGAAATTTGATTGAAGTGATGGTAATACACTTTGAAAACTGACAAAAAATTGAATTTTACACTTAATGAGTAAATTTTATAGCATGCTAATTATACCTCAACAAATCTCTTTTTAAATTATCTTAAAAATGAATTTCAGAGAATTCTTATAAAATGAGGAGTAATAATAATCTTCATTCTATAATCATACAGGACATGTGATTTCTTAGAATAAGAAGTCCCAAGCTGGGTATAGTGGCACAAGCCACTAATCCCATCTATTTGGGAGGCTGGGGAGAGAAGCTCATGAGTTTGAGATGAACCTGGGTAGGATAGTGAGCCTCAAAAAGAAATATTTTTTTAATTGAATGAAAGGAAGTGCTAATTCTTTCATTCTATAATTGGGGTCTAACCACAACTGGTTAGACAATAGTCTGAGAGATGTTTCTATATATTAAAAATGGACAGAATTTAAATGAAGAAAATTTTGCACAGGTGAAAGAAGAGTTGGTAAACCATACAGCAGAGTGAGGCAGAGATTAGAAACTACCTGGCTTTCCTCTGGAAGGATGATGTGATTTGCTAGGGTCTAGAACACAGTGTGTAGCCACTGCCAAAGATGCCACCTGAAGCAGGAAGAACAGATTTTCCCTTGTTTCTGTCTTCTTCCCACTCTACTAATTTCTTCCAGGGTCACCAACTGGTTCAGTCTGGGTGGAAACCAATGTATATCGCCCTATCTTCTTCTTCGCTGCACACAGAAGAGCAAAGAAAAACTAAGAATGGATCTGGGAGCAGGCATGCCCAGAGTTGACCTATTGGCATTTAAATTATTTTACCACTTATGTTCCCCATGTTTTTATCCACTCTACTTCTCATAATATTAAATACTCTCTAGGCTATCTGTAAAGTCTTGCCAGATACTTCATATGCTTCTTTAAGTCCACCTCAGACTTTCCACTTCTATGGAGACTTCATTTACTATATATATATATATATATATATATATATATATATATACACACACACTCAGGGTGGACATTTTCCTATAAACCACTGTAAAAAGTAAATACTCTATTGCTCAGCTGATAAAAATTAATTATTCTGTTTTTAAATTATTTTGTGTTTAATTTCCCCCTGAAAGTTAATTGTAATTTGAGTTTCATTAACATCATGGAAGTATAAAGTGTTACCCAAACTAACATGTTTTCCTCCTTCCATTTCATTCGTTCTATTCAGTGAAAAGTTCTTTGGAGGACTTGTGAGGTAAAATAGTATGACCTGGATGAAGAGCCATTGGAAGGAATAGTGTAGGTCTATAGCTAGGGAGACAGCATTGCAATAAGCTGTGATGGATCAATGCTTTGCTAGTACTGAAAGAGACTGATAATTATATTCACAGGAACATAGAGATTTGTTTTATAGAACATAGCCACAATTCACCTGGGACAATAGTTATTTGCTAACAGAGGTTCTAAAAGGCAAGACAGAAGCCTTAGTACTCAGAAATACTCCATGTTCTTTTGGTAGGAATTTATGGTTCTGCTTTTTTATAAATCAGCACAATGTTTTTTCTGAAATCATTATTTACCCTACCAGTACATAACTAGTTGCAATGTGTTCCATATGATTATTGTTCATTGTGCAAAGTTGTCTTCTGTCTAAAAATCAAAATGAACAAATATACTGTCTGAAAAAATTCTAGCTTTCACATTCAAAAGATGCCAGTGTTTCCTCAATTTTTGGTTCATTGACTCACTGTTCTCATTTGTACCTTTTATGGGAGCTCTATCAAAATGATACACTGTTATTCTGCGAACAGGTCTATTCTTACTTTGATGGTAAAGCAATAGCAATCACTTAAATATTACAAAGTATTAGATTAAAGACAGAATTGTCAGTTATTTTAATCTTAGTTTTCACTAATTATCAATATTTTGAAAGATGGATACATATTGGTTTAGGAATTTTTCTAGAGTGATAATTACAATTTTCTTGATTTACATTGTTAGTATTTGAGAATGAGTGTTAGATTGGGAACCACAATTTGAAGGACCCATCATGAGAGGAAATGAAGTATTTATATGTAGCCATGTAAAGACAAAAAAAAACAGTTGTTGACTGGGTCAACATTGGTAGGACCCAGTCAAACCCATGGGTCCAGTTGGCTAACTGTGTCATTGAGTGATCTGAATGGCTGCACTGCTAGTTTGGGGAACATCAATTAATATAAACTGGATTGAACCATCTTAATTATCCTTACTACTTCCAGCATGCTACAATTCATGCAAGAAGATTCTGGCCTGAGTTTCATACACCCAACTCTGATTTTACATCCAATTGAATATCAGTTATCATTGATATGATAATCCCTTGTTGGTTTTATTTTTAATAGTGAACATTTTTTGACAACGTACAGACAAGGAGGACTAACACCTCTATAGGACATGTATCGATATCTTTCAAAGGTGATCTGTGTAAGTTACATAATCTGTAAGTATTGAGATGGCTTAATTTACATAATGGAATAATTTATTAGTTTAATTATTAGAATAAGTATTAGTATTATTTTAGGTTTGAAAAATATTCAATTTCATTATGTGAAGAGAGTTATCTGCAATCACAGAGAGAACAGGGTCAAAACGAAATTCCACACCTTTGAGAACTTTCAAATCTTCTACTTGAGTTTCAATATTGAAGATCCTCAAAATTAATCAGAATGCATTAGAATATAATTATGTAGCAATCTTTTATCCAGAAAGTTCAAATGCAAATAGTGCCTCTTTGCTGAATACAGAGATTGGTTAGGTAAGAGAATTGCAATTTAATGGAGTATTATGTTCTTATTAATTTATTCAAACTCATGTAATTATTATCTCACTAATTAGCTGGAAACATGACTTGTTCTATTATTCATTAAGTGGAAAAAGTCTTCCCAGAATAAGACTCCAAGTGAAAAAATGATCAAAAATTTCTATAAAAATACTGATAGAAAGCAGATAATACTTACTAAGGAAAAGCAATACTTTACTTTGAAATAATTTAGGTGAAGCTCAATGAAGAAAATGGAAACAGGTAGGCTCTACCATTAATTAGCTATTTAGAGAGTTGGCTTTGATTGAAGGGCATATTCTATACTTATTTTTCATAGAAATCATCAAAACAATTTGTCTTCTAATGTTGAGAGATGATAATAGTTTCTAGGTTAAAACTATTATTGTTTCAGATCTTGAATTACTAGTTTTATTTCTAAGAGTATAGCAACAGCAATAAAGAAAAAGTTCAAATAAAAATAAGAGTTGGTAACATGAGAATATTTAATCACTATCTCTGTATTAAGCATTGTAAAAGAAAGGAAAAACAAAGACACAGTATTATGAATTTTAATTCTATACAACAGTAAATTGCAGATATTAATTTATGCAGAAAAATCTGATTATTGAATATAAGCAGACGAACACAAAACCTATTGTAACTTGCAAACAAACATAAACAGTGAGGCATGAAGTAGGACCATCAACCAATTCCTCATGATTTGTCATTAGACAGCTGGGTTTTATAGTGCATAATCATGGCCATTCTGTTTCTTTTGATTCAAATTCTTGCCTACTCTAAAAAAGGCTGGTATATGTGCATTTTCCACAATGTCACAAATGAAATTTTATATAGTAATTGGCCATTTGATTCAGGCCGTTTTCACATAATACACTGCTTTAGTGATTCACCCACTTTATTATGTGTGGCAGACACCCATTCATTTTGTTGTTTAGCAGTATTACACTGTATGGAAATGTAAAACAGCTTGTGTATTTGTTAATTCATTGATAACTTTTAGTTATTTTAGTTTTGGTAATTTTGAAAAGAAAACTATTGTTAAAATTTGCGTAATGCTTGTTGTGTGTGGATGCTATGTTTTGAATGTCCTCTTCTAAGCTCATGTTGATTTTCTTTTTCTTTCTTTCTTTCTTTCTTTTTCTTCCCTCCTTCCTTCCTTCCTTCTTTCCTTTCTTTCTTTTCTTTCTTTCTTTCTTTCTTTCTTTCTTTCTTTTCTTTCTTTCTTTCTTTCTTTTCTTTCTTCTTCCCTGCCTTCCTTCTTTCCTTTCTTTCTTTTTTCTTCCTTCTTTCCTTCCTTTCTTTATTTGGCAGTAAAGGGGCTTGAACTCAGGGCCTTTTTTAATGTTGACATTTAACTGTCATTGTCATTTGGTATGACAATGTGAAACCTTTAAGACATGATTCAGTCATGAGAGCCCTGTGCTCAGGAATGGGTTTAGTCCATCACTGTAAGGGGTTAGTTACTTTGGGGACTGCTTTGTTATGAAATCAGGTCTGCCTTCTTTGGTCTTGTCTTGTTCCCAACCTCTTACTCTGTTATGGGCTTTTTAGCTATATGATGCCTCAACAATGGTATGATGGAGAAAGAAGGTCCTCACAAACTGGTGACACCTTGGTAGTGGACTTCCCAGCCTCCAGAACTGTAAGAAATACATTTTCTTAATCTGTTTTCTGTCTGTTGTTCAGATTTGATCATTTCTAATTTTCAAACTTTTGGCTTACTGATGCTACTGTCTCCCAATTCTCCTGTTAACTTTGTCTTCCTATTGCAGTTATTATACATTATATGGTAATTTTATATTTCAGTTCTGAAACACCAATTAAAATCTTTGTATCTTTTATTTCTTTACTAATACTTTCTATTTTTGCATTTGTCTCAAGTGTATTTGAAAATTGCTTACTGAAGCCGTTTTAGGATAGACGTTTGTCCAATAATTTCAACACATCTGCTGCCATCTCCATTCTGCTACCTATTATACTCTATTTTAATATTGTTGTATGTGCTCTCCCTGGTTCTATTATGATGAGTGATGTCCTACTGAAACCTGGACATTTTGGATGGTATCTTGCAAGGTAGTAGATCTTATTTAAGTCTTCTGTTTAGCTGGCTTCCTTTTATTCTGGACAGGAAAGGACATGTCATCTCATTATTTACTGTCAGGTGCTGATAGAATTCCAGGTTGCAGCCTCTCTTGAAGCCTGAGGGAGTGCTCCTTGTAACTTTTAGTGCAGATCCTTAGTTTCTAAATAGTTTTCACTGATGCTATTGAAGGAAGGTGCTCATTATTTACTACCTAGCAAATAATAGACACCTGCCTACCCATTCAACATATCACCAACTTGGCTGTGTTTTGATATCTTTTTGTGGTCTGGTGAGTGTGGAAGCCTAGCCATATGCTTGGTCTTTGGTGTTGGAAGTGGTGATGTTTCCACACTATATTTCCATATGTTTGGCTGGAATGAAGTGGCTAAAATTTTCTCTCTGCTAGATTGTTCCTTTCCTGGTTCATTGACTCAAGAAAGTAGACTTTTCTTGAAGTTTACTTTTTCTTCTGTGACTTCGGTGTTTAAATGTTCCAAGATTTCTTAAATCCCTCTCTGAACACATGAGGCCAACATAACAGGAATTCACCTATTTTCCATTGTCATTTCTAATGTCTTGAGGACACTCAGCAGTGTATCTTCTCTTTAGTTCACAAAGTTTTATGGTTGTTTATTTATAAAACCTAGAGCTTTTACTTCTATTCAGTGAAAGGAAGAGCAAAAAAAAAATAGGTGCTTTAAAGACCAATTTAATTGAACTTGTTTCAATCTTAATTGAAGCAGTATTCAATTGAGATAAACTTATGAAAATATAGTAAGTTTAAAGCAATCACATCTGTAAAACATTATTTTTATTTACCTAGATGTGCCAAAGAAATATTCAGAATATAAAATGATAGAAAATTTGTAGGTGTTAACAACATATGTCATAGTGAAGTTATTATTTTTTGTAACTGTTATTAAGACACTTCTTAAAGGCAGAAAGGAGTTTTGTAAACTTTTTATTTTCTGATTTAAATTAATATTTGACCTGATTATTTTACTTTTACTATAAAAGTTATTTTTTGTTCTCATGTCCAATGATTGTGCTCTCAAAAGATTTATTATTTGACCATTTTCAGTCCTCTGATACAGAATGCTCCTGGGGATCATAGTGGGAATAGAGGACATGTCCTCTATTTAGTATATCGATGGGTTCCTTAGTACATTGTAGGCAAGAGACACAACATTTTGTCATCATGACTCCCAAAATTCTTACATACAAAAATATTTATTGACAGTAATATGTATATTTGTGTTCAAATTCACCTTGGTCAATTTATTTTGTAGGAAGTTTAATAAAAGACAGTTTCCTTAGTATAATTTTTGTCTTCTTACACAAAAATGAAGCAAAATATTTCTGATTTCTTTAACTGTAGACAGAATCCACATTTCAGTACCACTCATATTTACAGCTAAACATCATTCCCCCTAAAAATGTTGGATTAATGTCGTATACATGGAGACCTATGATTCAATGAAATGTATTCTTGATTCTGCTTACAAAATCACCATGAGGCTAGAGAACATGAAGTTGAACTTTTAATGTTATACTTATTACTGGTTTAATTATTTTAAGATAATTACAACTGAAGTATGGGTGCTGATTTTACAGTATTACTTTAATTATTTAGTAGAAGAGCCTTTAAACATATACTTTATCTTTGAGTTCAGTAAGACCTAAACACTGTTCAGTATGGATTCAGGTGCTGGACATTAGGTATTTGGACTCAAAACTTCCCACCTTTCTACTTAAAAGCTCAGTTACATATTATTTTCTAGGAATATACACTGTCTACATGACACAAGTCATCTTCCAGGCAGAAGTTTCATTTTCCAATGACTGTAGAATTCATCACAATTTTTAGACTATGCCAGCATCCTGGTTTTTTATTTACTTCCTTCTATTTTAGGTGTAGACTACAAAACTATTAATAATTTATATGGCCAAAAATTACTGAGTAAAGTACAGTTAACACAAACCATAGCAGATAATTTTTTCTAATTTTGTAATTAATGACTAATTTTTGATCATTTTCTTGCATAAATGTGGAGAACATTTTTATGGAACTCAATTTGTGAACATTAGAGTTATAATCTTTTAGGTCCAAAGGGACTCTAGATATTCATCATTTTACAGTGAGAAAATAGAAACCCACATAGGTAATTTTTTAAATGAGTAAGTAGACACATAAGAGTTAAATTAATGTTAGATTCAGTGTGAAAAGCAGCCTTCCAGATTCCCAGATACTTGTTTGTTTTAAGAAAGAAAAGCTGGTTATTTTAAGAAATCTAGGAATTAATATAAACTAGAGGTTATTAACTCATGTTGTAAGAATATTGAATAGAGGCTTTTAAAATTTATCTTCTGTCAGAACCTCACAGGCAAAGACTACATATAAATACTGCTCCTAATCACCCAGGAAGACTTTTCATTTTGTGAGATTTAAGTGACTCGCTCATAGATAGCCATGTGACAGCAAGCACTGTCAGATATAATTTTGTCTAACTTCAATGTGCACCTGTCCTCTCCTGTAAAGCACTTCTCACCCTACTTATGATTGCCTTTCTCTAGTTCATTATGAAATCCATTAGGATTTTATGCTATCATTCATTGTCTCATAGAGAGAAACCAAAGGAACTAATTTAATTATTCTCCTGAGATAAGTTCTGGTATGTTGCCATTACTTATTCTTAATGTTTGGATGATAAATTAATAATGTCATATTTTTTCTATTATGAGGTATAACAATGGTAATACAAACAATTCTTATTTTCTTGAAAATATTGTTTTGGACAACCAGGCTTCTATTTTGAAAGCTTTCCTTTTGGTTTGGGAGTTGTTGCCAAATTTCTTACTGTTCTTTTTGTCAGCTCACCTAATGCTAAACTAACTTCGTTAATATAATCTCTTTGCCCTGTGTTGAATACATTTATCTACAACATTTGAAGACTTCTATAAGTAATTTTTTATAAGAAGCAATGTTTCTGTATAAAACATATGTAAATATGTTTACTTAAGTAAAAACAGTCAACTTCTTATAGGTAGTAATCAATGGTTACTCCATATGACATTTTAAAATAACTATTTTAAGTACTTTTATTCATGTTCTTGATTGACTCAACCAGAGTATCTTGAAATTCTATAATGTGTGAAAATTACTAAGGAAAATACAGTTAACACCAATCATAGCAGATATATATTTAGATACATAAAAGTACACTTAAGTAGGAGAAAGGCAATTTTTGAAGTGATAGGTAAACATCAGTTGGACTAAACACATGTAATTAAGAATTGCAAATTATAAATTTAGCCTCTTATTTCTCACATTTGAGTATAATTGCCATTTTATTACAGAATAACTATATCTTGAAGAATGAACACAAGCCTATCATGTATAGACTGGCAAAAAATAGGAAGTTATTTATGGCTGTTGTGTTTAAAAATGATACATATTATTCACTTTTACATGACTAAATTTACTTGGTAGGTGGATCATTCATTGAAGTTTGAAAGAGTCTAAAATAATGGATGACCACAAGAAACACTTGAGAATGAAGGAATGACATTCTAATTTTGGAAGCTGTTATAGACATACTTTTTCTTATTCCTCTTTTGAAGCACTATGAAAAGATCTGGTGTTATATATAAATTAAATCTATAAAGGCACTGAAAGGTAGAGAGAAGATGTCAGGTAGGGACTTCTGGACACAAGCACTGACATGGTAGAATTACTTTGGCATTTTTTTGTCTTATGTAATTAAGATCAAGTGATAAAAACCAACATTTTTTAAACATCAGTCAAAGAACAAAGAAATCCCCCAAAATGCTTTCTTTCTCTATCAGAATGACCAGGAAATGGTCATACCAACAGGATTAAAAACTTTTAGACATTAAGCATGGTACTTCAACCCAACACCAAAAGGAGAAAAAAAAATCTGCAGTTCCACTGTGACTCTTCCTTACGCCCCCATCAGAGAGCAAAGACCAACTGGGAAGCCTAGAGAACCTGGACTTGACTCCTTGCTCTGCTGTACCAACTATCCCCAGTCATAGCATAGGATCAGTGGCAGAGAGGTTCTAGTGGTGTTTGGGGAGTTTTATCCCCTCAAGACAGTAGAAAGGCAACCTCTACACTTCAGTTTAGTGGCAACTTTGCTAGGCAGCAATGGAGCACCTCCTTTCCTCCTCTCAATGGTGTTAGAGGAGTGAAGAGTCAGGGCTTTGAGTGCCCCACAGCTCAGAAGAAATGTAGCCATCCTCTCACATTGTCAAGGCCATAAAAAAAGTAAAAATGAAGCACTGTGTGACACGCCTAAATAGAGTGAGTTCACTGAAGGCCTAATAAAGAGTCTAAACTCTCACTGATACCCAAAAGTAACAAGTACATGCTCCATCCCTGCACAGGTCTTATGAGAATCTGAGTGGGGAATTTGAACTTCTATTCCATACTGGAAGTAATGTCCCATCCTACTTCCCCATGGGAGAGAGTCATAGGAAGCCTACTCTAAAAGAAAGGTGTAGAGAAAAGTCCAGGTATGCAAACCATAACTGCCCCAAAGTTCAGTTTTCAATAGAAATATCACTCATCACACCAAGAACCATTAAATGAGAAAAGATAATGTATAGAGAGTAGTATTGTAATGACAGAAAACTGAATTATCTGACAAGAGTTTTAAAGCATAAACAAAAAGAAACTTCAACAAACAAAAAACAACCACTTGAAACAAAAGAGAAACAACACAAAATTTCATTAAAGAGAGAAGATGCAAATAGAAATTTATAATTGAAAATACAATCATGAAAGAAAATCATTGAAAATATGTAATTCTAATTTTCTGCATAAGGATACTAAAGTAGAAAGGTTATTACATGCTGTAGGCTGTTCTGAAAAATCAATGTCTGCATAGGGAAAAAAACCCTGGTATTTGAGCTTCTGAGAATGAAATAAACTTACTTATTATTAAAAAAAAAAAGAAAATCATTGAATGACCCACTCCAAAGAACAGAGAGAAAACAGACAGGAAAAAAATCATAAAAAGAGTCTCAGTGGCTGGTGATGAAATAATAATTATTAAATATTTGTTTTATCAAAGATCCAGAATGAGATGAGGAAGAGAATAAAAAATATTTGGAAAAGTGATGGCTATAATTTTGAAAATTTGGCAAAAAAAAAAATAAGTGAAGAAATTCAAGGTACTGAGACAATCTGCCTAAAGTTTCTGTAACTTCTCTACACTAAGTCCTACTCAAATTTATGAAATTTAAGGAGAAATAGCCTGATAAATTCTTAGAGTAAATCAATTCAGATGTCTTCAGATTTCATTTCAGAAGCACTGGGGACCAAAAGGAAGTAATATGTTTCATAAGTGCCAAAGGGGAAAAATTGTCAACCCAGAATTCTATGTTCAGTGAGAATATCCTTATAGAGAAAGGGGAATACAGACATTCTCAGATAAGGAATAACTAGGCAAATTAGTCTATAGCAGATCTACCCTTAAGTGGTATTCAAAGGAATTTCTCAAATTAAAACAGACGTAATAAAAAGAAGAAATACTGGCATATCTGTCAAAAAATAATGGGGAGAACAATAGAATTTCTTTCTTCTTTTGGGTTTTCTAAATTAAGTATGGTGGTTAAAGCAAAATTTATAAGGCAATATTGTGTTATTCTAAGTGTATAAATTTAAGTGTAGAGGAAATGCTCAAGACATTTATATAATAAATAGGGAAGAGCAAAGTGATGTAAATCAAAGGAACTTTCCTACATATCACATTAACAGATAGACACCAACATTGGGAGATGTAAGAGCTAGGATAATTATTTAAAACTATTCAAAGAGATACACTGAAAAACAAATTAATATTCCAAAGAATTCAAGTGCTCTACAAAAATAAAACACAAATGACAAAAAAAGCAGACAGAAAATAAAATGATAAAGTTATGCTGTGATAAGCAATTATATGAAACATGAATATTCTAAGACACTAAATAAAATACAGAAATTGGTTTATTGGATTAAGAACATATTATTCATACTGTTTATAAAAATCTAACTTCAAATATAAAGATATAGATTTATTGAAAGTAAAAGAATAGAAAAAGAGAAGCCTGCAAAAATTAACTAAAAGAAAAGAGTGTGGTTCTATTAATTTTAGATAAAGTAAACTTGAGAATAATGAAATTTACCAGCAAAAATTATTCTTATTTTTTATGAGATTACAAAAAAGGATCGTTCCACTAAGAAAATCTAATCTAAGAAAATCTAAACCCTATACATTATCCAACATCTGTGTCAAAACGGACTATAGATTTATAAGTAAAATGTAAACTTTTTACAAGGAAATGTAAGAAATAATGTTGGGCACTAGGTTTTCATGAAGAGATGTTACCAGGGTACAAAAGGTATCATTGATAAAAGGAAACATTAATAAATAGGACTTCATTATAATTAAAACCTATTCCTAATTAGGACTTTGTTAAGTGAGAACTGGAAGAAAATATTTGCTATTATACAAGGAACTTATTCTAGGATATAGAAGAACTCTTAAAATTCATCAATAAGAAAAAGTAAAATATTTCAATTAAAATGGGCATAAATCATCTGGAGACATTCAACAGAAGAGATATCAGGCTAGTACATAATAAGACATTGCACATCACCAGCTATGAGGGACATACAAATTAATTGAGATGTTACAACATACCTATAAGAAGAGTAAAAATACAAAATAGTGAAAATACCAAATTCTGACAAGGACATAAAGAAATTCAATCACTCTTATATTACTGGTTTCAACACAAAATGGCATGGCCATTCTGGAGGACATTTGACACTGTCTTAAAATACTGATTATTTAACTTGGCTGTTTGTCCTGGAGAGATTAAAAATCCATCCAAAAACCTCTACATGATTTTTAACAGAAATTTTATTTGTAGTTGATTAAAAAAACTGGATAAACTGAAATGCTCTACAATAGGAGAATAATTAAACAAAATATTGTATATATCACAGAATACTATTCATTATAAAAAGAAATAAACTATCAATGGGCCTAACACATAGATGGATCTCATGGGTATTATGGTGCATAAAAGTCATTTACTGGATGTCCCATTTTATGACATTCTTGAAATGCAGAAAAGCTGTGGGGGACAAATCCTGTTTACCCAAGTTTTGGAGCAATGAGCTGAGTAGGTAAGAGGGACTGCAAGTATATAATGTTACAGAGTAAACTAATTCTATTTTTTTATTGCTATTGCTACTTACATAAATATACTAATGTGATAAACAATTAAGAGTACAAACCATTGTGCCAGTATCAACTTTCCAATTTTTAAAATTATACTATATTATGTTGTAATATGAGATACACGGTTAAATGCATGAGACTTTTCTGTACTGTATTTGCAACTTCCTGTGAGTCTAAGACTTTGAGAAAAATTGAAATTTAGTCATTCAAATTCAATTATGTACATAAATATTTGGACATATATGTATAATGAATCATGGGGTTTATTCTCAAATTAATATGTTTTATTTTTATTCACTTGCAAAATGTATTACTCTTAATCTTCATTTGCAGAGACATAATTTTGAAGCCACTATTATATTACACATCTTTATCAAGTACCCCCTTTGTCTTAATCTTGGAAACCTCTGAAAACCAATTTTTGGTAGACTGGTTTTTTCTTTACCTATGACACTGTTGAATCTGGAGGCTCTTTTTAGTGTTTACTTAGATGCATCAAATATTTTTGCATGCCATACTTCAATCTGGTTCACTTTATTACTAATCAACATAACTTTTACATATGGGATTGTGGGAGAAAACATTAAGGAAACACAGTATGAGAAAGAATATCTTACTCTTTCCTAACAATTGATTCACCATTTTGGGGGAATGTTATTAATTGACACTAATCATATTTATCCTCTAAAATTTAAAAGCCTTCTTGTTATCTCCTATGGCTTAGAAATCTGATAAGACATTTAAACTTTATCCCATTGCTATTAGTTTGGCTTTTCTCTTTTTTCTACAAACTGTTTAAGGACTTCTTTTTACCATTTATATTCTTGAATTTCATTATGACATGAGTTTTGTAATTCTTATCTTTCATTTTCTAGACCATCTCTTTAGTATTTACTTGGTAATATTCCTTAATCTGTATTTTCTGCTCCCTTTTATCTGTAAGTATTAATTATAATTGAATTTTTGGAGTAGTCTCTCACTTCTGTAACACTTCTTTCTTATCACTCAACATCTCAAATTGTCTATGATTTACATTTTTAAAAGAATATTTATCTGAATTTATGCTATGGAAATGCCTTTTTTGTTTTATAGATTCAATAACAAATACCAATCTAATATCCTTGAAAATGCTAGTTAGAAGATTTTCTTAATCCTTTTTTTCTTGGAATACCTATTTGTTTCTATAGGCTTGCATCCTAGTTTTTTTTTTTTCATTTTTCTTTTATTATTCATATGTGCATACAAGGCTTGGTTCATTTCTCCCCCCTGCCCCCACCCCCTCCCTTACCACCCACTCCGCCCCCTCCCTCTCCCCCCCCTCAATACCCAGCAGAAACTATTTTGCCCTTATTTCTAATTTTGTTGTAGAGAGAGTATAAGCAATAATAGGAAGGAACAAGGGTTTTTGCTGGTTGAGATAAGGATAGCTATACAGGGCATTGACTCACATTGATTTCCTGTGCGTGGGTGTTACCTTCTAGGTTAATTCTTTTTGAACTAACCTTTTCTCTAGTACCTGTTCCCCTTTTCCTATTGGCCTCAGTTGCTTTAAGGTATCTGCTTTAGTTTCTCTGCATTAAGGGCAACAAATGCTAGCTAGTTTTTTAGGTGTCTTACCTATCCTCACCCCTCCCTTGTGTGCTCTCGCTTTTATCATGTGCTCATAGTCCAATCCCCTTGTTGTGTTTGCCCTTGATCTAATGTCCACATATGAGGGAGAACATATGATTTTTGGTCTTTTGGGCCAGGCTAACCTCACTCAGAATGATGTTCTCCAATTCCATCCATTTACCGGCGAATGATAACATTTTGTTCTTCTTCATGGCTGCATAAAATTCCATTGTGTATAGATACCACATTTTCTTAATTCATTCGTCAGTGCTGGGGCATCTTGGCTGTTTCCATAACTTGGCTATTGTGAATAGTGCCGCAATAAACATGGATGTGCAGGTGCCTCTGGAGTAACAGTCTTTTGGGTATATCCCCAAGAGTGGTATTGCTGGATCAAATGGTTGATCGATGTCCAGCTTTTTAAGTAGCCTCCACATTGTTTTCCAGAGTGGTTGTACTATTCTATATTCCCACCAACAGTGTAAGAGGGTTCCTTTTTCCCCGCATCCTCGCCAACACCTGTTGTTGGTGGTGTTGCTGATGATGGCTATTCTAACAGGGGTGAGGTGGAATCTTAGCGTGGTTTTAATTGGCTTGCATCCTAGTTGATCTTCATCTTTCTCTGTAATTCTAGACTTCCCTTAAAGAACTGGTTAATTATTTAACCATCTTTATCTTAGAATGAAGTTGAAGCACCTAACTCAGAGAGTTCTCAGAGAGTTCACCTACATCTCATCTATGTAGATGTTTGTTTAAAGGAAGTAACTGTGTGTTAGGTGTTTGGAATTCAAACTGTCAGGAACTAATACAGGGCTACCATAACAATTTACCAACATTCCGATGGCTAAAACAGTAGAAATATATTCATAACTGGCAATTCTGGAAGCTACAAGTCTAAAATCAAAGTGCTAGCATGGCTACCACCCTGCAGCAGAAGCATTTCTTTGCTCTTCCAGATTTTTGTATGTCCAAGGAATCCTTCATGCCCCTAGCCTTAGGGCTACATGACTCCAAACTCTGCTTCAGTCTTCATATGGCTTTTTCCTCTCTGTCTCTATCTTCACGTTTTATAAGAACAGTATTTATTGGCTTTTGGTAGCACCCTGATAATCCAAAATAACATAACTTTGCAAAATCCATAACTAATCTGAAAAGGCCATTTTTCGGATAAGAACACATTCACAGATCATAAATGAACATATCTTTGGAAAGTTCACCATTCCACATCATATACTAATTCTCTCAAGACAAAAGAAATAGGTTAAGGTTTCTCTTTTTCTAACAGGAAAAACATATTTTTTTTTGATTTGGTGGCAGATATTCTAGTTATATGATTTACAGGTGAGTGGTTGACAGTTTATATAAGAACTTTGCTTCATCTCATTCTTCTCAACCTTGCTTCTTAAGTATGTTTTTGGATGCACCTGACATCCTTGACCATGAAGCTTCGCATGTGATCTCTTGTGTAGGTCAGTATTTTTGTCATGCATGCTGTCAAGTGCATTTCATATCTGTGGCTTCTAGTCAGCATTTGTGTTACTCCCTCAACTCTCTCACCAGATTTCCCAACCTGAGGCTTCTCCCGTTCTTTCATTGATAAAGAATTATACTTTGGAAAAAAAATATTAACTATCATCCATACAGAATCTCAGAAAAGAGTTAAAAATGCTTAGTCTGTTCATGATACATCAAATTTCTTATTGTCCATGTCCTTCCTCATAAAATATCAATTAAAAGCCACTTCAGATTATTAGATGTATATGTGTACCATAAGTATTCCCTTATGTTATTTGAAGATTAAATGTTATAGTGAATCTAGAATACTATCTATCTGGTAGGAAATATTTAATAAATTTTAACTGTTGTAGAAAATGAGTGTTCAAACACTTCAAGAATTAGTAAATAATTTAAAATTTTATAAGAGAACATATAATCACTTAGACTTCTTAATAGATATTTTCTTTCATTTATAAATTTAGAAATTAATTTTCAGAGACTATTTGCCACCAAAAACACTAACTAAAGTGCAAGAATTCCTATTTTTTAATCCCAACAATGTATTATGATTTCCTGGGACTTGTCAAAGTAGCATTTGTTGTTTCCCATCCCCCAATTTTGACGTGAATATGCATAAATACACGAATATAATTTGTGTCATTCTCTTCTTAAAATTTTTTCATGAATTAATCAGTTCAAAGGAAAAGTGTGCAGATCACACCACTTGATGCTTAAAAATTCATAACTACAAGCTGGCTTTTCAAAGACAGCCATAATTTAGTGTTATGCTTGAATAAATTACATAGCATTCAAGAAATGTTGTTTATCATTTTAAAAAATTAGGCAACTTATTTCTCCCTCAGGAGAGAAAAAGTTGATTTTCTGTTTGCTGAAGTAAAAGTGCAAATTTGTAATTTTCTCACTCTTTGCTAGACAAGAATTAACTTTAATTTTCAGTACATTTTAGTCATGCCAGCTCAAGGAGAGTAATTATTGTCTTATATTAACCTGGAGTTTTGAAGTATAAGAACGTTGACAGATGGAATATGTTTAGCTTTATTCTGTGTTCCTCATTATTACCCCTGGGCATGACACAGAGTAAGCATTCAATATATATATAGTGTTATAAACAATTTACTGTTATTTACTAGCCAACTTTGAGTCAAGTGAGTAGGAAAGTACATCTGAATTAAAACAATAAAAGTAATGTCATATGTATATAAAAATTGTATCTAAGACTCTAGACTATATGTGTATGATCATGTTGGTTTTGAAATGAGGGTAGCAGATATTTTCCCTCATATATTTTTAATTTCAAAGTAACAATTGTTTGAGTGCACTTTATATGTGTATGTGTTGAATACATATTACATTATCCTCATAGTGCATAATGACATGTAAGAGAATAAAAGTCCTCTTTTTTTCTACTGAATTAGACTGCTTCTTCATTAGATTTATGCCAGCCTTCTCATGAGATGCTTAAGAATTCAACACTGTGGTTAAATGGAGCACAATGATCTCATTAAATGAATTATATAATATATAAATACATTTACATATGAATATTTAATGACATGAGATTTAAGATTTGTCCAATCATAATTTTTACCAATTACTTGATAGCATATTACATTGGCAAGTTTGTTAAAAGAATAAAAATAAAACACAATATATCCTGAAATGTTAATGGTGGCTACCTTTTGCAGGTACTGTGTTTGCATATGAAATATTTTTTTACATTTTATTATATCCTTTTTTGTGTGTGTGGTGGCATGGAGTTTGAACTCCGGGCCTTGCTTGGCAAGCACTCTACCACTTGCCAGCCTTTCTTGTGTTGAGTATTTTTTCATATAGGGTCCTGCGAACTATTTGCCTGGGCTGGCCTCAAACCATGACCCTCCTGATCTCTGCCTTCTGAGTAGCTATGATTATAGGCGTGAGCCACCAATGCCTCACTGTATATTAATCTTAAATTAAGTAAAATGAACAAATACTATTCAAACAACTAATTCTAAACTTAAAAACTGACTTAGTGTAGTTAGATCAATATAATTTGATTGTTAAACTAGTAAGAGTCATTAGCATTACTTTGGAAAAACACATCTTGACTTCATGTTTCAGTACTGTCTTTTTGTTGCTGAGTAGTATTAGTTGTATGGAAATACTATTATTATTTGTCTATCCTTATATTGGTTGGTGAATATTTGTGTTGTTCCCACAATTTGGGCCATCATGAACAAATGCCATAAGCATTCATGCACCAGACATTTTGTGAACATATGTTTCTATTTTTTCTGGGTAAATCCATAGGATATAATGGTAGTAGATTTTTATGAAGCCATCATTCTAAAGTACTTGTACACTTTCATACGTGCAACCAGCTGTCTGTGACAGCATTCTCACAAGCACTCAGTGTAGTCAGTCTTTCAGTACTATCCATACTGGTGATAAGGTTTTTTATTGTGGTTTTATCTGAATTTTTCTAATTATCAGTAATGGCCTATATATTTTACTTTGCATGTTTTCTGTTTATTTATTTCCTTTGATTAAGGATCTGTCTGAGGTCTGCATTATTATCTAACTGAAAAGACTTTTTATGTATTCTGAATGAATGTCTTCTCCCACATAGATGCTGTACAAATATTCTTCTAGAGTGTGGATGACCTTTTTAAATTCTGATACTCTAGAAGATTTTCATTTATAAATTCAACTGAATATATTCAAATTAACTCTTCTTGAGATTGGTTTTGTTGTTTACATGTATCGAGAATTTATAATCCTCATCTAAGTTGTAGAATTTATTGGAATAAAATGGTTCGTTCCTTTTTATCCTGTTAATATCAATAGAATCTGCTTTTATTTTCTCTTTCATTCTTGATATTGGTGACTATTACTTCTATCTTTTACTGGAGTTTGAACTTAGGATCTCAAGCTTGCTAGACAAGTGCTCGGCATTCGAGTCACTCCCCCAGCCCTCTATCTTACTTTTAATCGGAACACGTCCTAATGTATTTTCATGAATGTTTAAGTGCACTTAAACAAATGAATATTTTGGTTTTATTGGATAAAATGTTCCAAAATATACCTTAGATATTTTTTATTTTTTATTTTTCAAAATGTCACGCTATAAACCATTCTTAGCGCTCACTGGCTTCTGAACACCCAGAGTGGAAATGCCACTTGCTCTTTGCCCTGATGTTACAGGTGCAGTAGAGTGGCCACACCTGTGGTGTTGGGAGGTCCAGGCCTGCATCGCAGGGCATCTAGACCTAGTTTATAATGGTGAGTCTTCTCTCTTGCTCATGACTTGTGTTTACTTGTTCTATCACATATTTTGATAGGCATGTTGAAATATTGAGCTGTCTGTACAGATTTAGCTATTTCTTCAGGCTTTCTTCTATTTATGTTAAAGGTAAAGATTAGGTACAAGAACATTTAGGATTGTTTATCTCCTTAAGTAACAAATTCATTATTACTAAGAATGAGTCCATTTTCCTTTATAAAAGGAAAACCAAGCCTGCCAAAATACTACAATGTACACCACAAGTATATATGATCATTTGTCAATTAAAATCAGAAGGAAGGAAGGAGAAAAGGGAAGAAGAAAGGAAGGAAAGAAAGAAAAAAGGAAGGAAGGAAGGAAAAAACTAAAATTGGATAAGACAAATAAAGACTAATGAAATAGCAAGTTGCATGCCAGTTCCTCATGCCTGTAATCGTAGCTATTTGGGAGGCTAAGATTAGTAATAACAAGGTTAGAGACCAGCTGGGCAAAAGAGTTTTTGAGACGCCATTTCAATGGACAAAAGCTAGGCATTGTGGTATGCACCTTTCATCCTACTGATGGTGGAAAGCTTAAAAATAAGAGGGTCACAGTCTTGGCTAGCCTGGGTGAAATGAAGGATCCTGTCACCAAATAATCATGCCAAATGGGCTAGAGGCAAGGCTCAAGAAGTACAGAACCTACCTTTCAAATGCAAAGCCATGAGTTCAAATTCTATTATCACAAAAAGATTAATGAAATAAATGATAAATATGGTTAAGCTGCAAACATAACTTCTTTGAGAAACTATAATCTTAGTGGTTCAAACCACATTGGTAGGCTGGTATAGAATGGTTTGAGGACGGCTGATACCTTGTGTTACTAACAGGGAATTTTATAAACGACATGATCTCCCTATTCAAGGTAGGTATTTGTGATTACTAAATAATCCCAGCAGTAAGATTAAGAAAGAGAAAGAGGAGGAGAAGAGACAGCATAGAAAGTATAATTGAGATTAAGAATAAGAAGGTGAGCATTTGTGAAGATAAAATGTTTTAAGACTCAAGTCTGAAATATATTTTCATTATTTCATACAATTTTTGCCTTCCCATTCACAAAATGTCACTCAAAGACAAGAACTAGAATTGAATAAAAGCTTCATCCACTTTGAAGAAAATCCAACTGAGTTACAGCTTCAAATTCAAGCTTCATCAAGCAATTACGTAAAATCTAATTTAGTACTGCAAATCGTGTTTCCAACCTTTGAAGTCTCTGTTTTATTTTCACCCATTTATGTATGCTACAAATCTACTTGTTACTGAAGAAAATCCTTGAAGCACAGGAGAGAAATTAACCAGGATTCTTTTCAAAATTTAAATCTCAGTTTTCTTACCAGAAAATGTAGAGGTAAATATCTTGTTTTGCTTTTAAGACTTCTAAAAATAATACAAATTTCAGATGTCTTCATGGAATCTCATTGGATTATTTTTAGAGAGCCTTTTTTTGTTTTTTTTCTCTTGTATCATCTTATGATGCAAAAACCACAAATTAAAACTTCAATCAGTTTGTTGATATGCATATTTATAAAGCAAATACTCTCACAATACACTCTGGTAATTTATCCTTCAAACTCTATGAATTCACCCTAATGTCATATTAATATTTATGATTATTTTTATGGCTCTAATTCCAATTCAGAAAATATTTTCTTGAAATTTGATTTCTAAAATCATCCTTTTATATTTACATTTTAGTGCATAGACTTTCAAATAGTAAAACATAAAAATTTGATAATGTAAGTTTTAACGAGAAATTGAATGTATTATAATGATTATGTGAATTTTACTCTGTATATTCAGTTCAGACTTGTGTTAATGTTCTCACCCATTTATCTAATGTTTGATTGTATGATAAAAGTTTCCTGTTTTAGTGTAGCAATTCTAAATTATACATATAGTTGTAAATTCAACAACAATCATTTGTGGGGTAATTATAATCATTTTACAAAATGCAATAACTTTGTACTACATTATGTAAAAATTAAAAATGCTCATTTGTAAAATTTGTTATGGTTTGTGATCATAACAAAAGTTTGCGACATGGATGTGTCATTATTTTAAATAGCTAAAATTATTCCACTTATAACTCTCATCTATGTTCATTAGGAAACATCTTTATCATAGAAAATGTTCAGAAATAATCTGTTTAAATTGCTGATCAGGTAATATATTTTCAAACACTTGAATCTTACTACTGTTATTTTAATCAACCCTAGCAAATTTCTTTCTTAGGTACAACATTTCACACATTGCTATTTTCATAATGTAAGGAGTACAATGCTAAGAGCAGGGTTATTGATTTCTTAGATGGCTTCCCCATTATTGTAGCAAATTTTTTCTCATTAACCATTTCCTTTTTCATCATTTAAGCAAATTGTTATTCTGGTGTATCTTTTATGCTACATAAAACTAATACTGCAAATTTCTCATCAAGACTAACCAGATTACCTCCATAATTAGTGATTTTAATCCAATGGAAGACTAAATTAAATAAGCAAGTGCTACAACTATAAGCTAGAAAAAAGATACTTTTCTCCTTTTACTTAATACAGCTTAATACATTGCTATTTAGAAAAAATTCACTTAACACCAGTCTTTGGACATTGTAGATGTTCAATAACCATTAATTTGCCTATCTTCTGGAAAAAATAAAATCACAGCAATAGTGTAGATTTAATAACCAAATTTAATTATTTTTGTAGGATTTCATGTAAAATTTTTGAACACATTACATTATACATGTAAATTTACATGAAGTTAATTTTTATACACAAATTCTTGTTTGATTTACTGGGTCACTTAAAATCATATAACCAATAATCTTGCTGTTACGATATAATGTGTATTTCCAGATGCATCTCATCAGTGTACAAAAGGAAGTATTTGCTTTAGGTCTCAATCTATCATTTAATGTATTATTTAATGTATGTGGAAATAAATGTAATTATAAGGAACATTCTAAGGCTTACTGCATATTTTTAGTGAAATAAAGCAGTTGATATTCCAGAATACAAGGACAAATTTCAGACGTGACACACATAAACTAAAGAGAAAGAATGAGGAGACAAAGTGGAGGAAGAGATCTGTGTGTGTGTGTTTGTGTTTGTGTGTGTGTGTTTGAGAGAAATTATAAGACAACAAACATAGTACTGCACGATTACTAAATTTTGTATTAAGCATTCAAATAATGGGGTAATCATAAATTGAACCAACTAAAAAAGACAATGAAAGGGGTTGAACTTAATATGGGCCTTGAAAAAAAGTATACAAAAGGTATTAATCAGTTCATGAATGGAAACTGGAACCTTCTTTAGACTAAAGGGTAAGGAAACCCAGCACAGAAAAGACTATGTGCACACTCCTAGAACAGAATGAGGAGGAAGCAAGAGTAGCAGGTATTCCACAGCAGATTCAGTTGGAAACCATGGTAAAATGAACGGATTCCACTGTGATTCTGGACCATAAATAAATGATTTGAAACACTAGTGATGAAAAATAGACTTTTATTTCCCCAAAGGTCATAGAAAAAAATTAGGAAAAGGAAATCAATTTTTTCTCTTTTCACTGACTAAAGTACACTGGGATAACATGAATAAAATGGTTTTCAATTGAAATGGGTTTAAGATTTTATAAATTACAATTTTGGGGATTTGGGGAAAGTATTATTTATCATATTTAAATAGTTTTCTTTCATTGCTTTTAGAAATTGCTGATGATTTTTTATCAAATTTCTTATTGCATCCAGTGATTTGTACCTTAAATAACAATTATGTTGCTTTTTCTGAATTTTAACCTTCCTTAAATTTTCCTAATAAATTATGTTTCATAACTTTGATAAACTATTGTTACATTTTCTTTATTGATATTTTATTTATAAAACTTGTACCTGTAATGTCAATAACCTATTTTAAAAAGGTTCACACAGATCTTGTATAAATTATCCTGAAAAATCAATCAGAATATAAATTTTTATATATAAATAAATACACTTTAAATATCAGAGGTTATACTTAAATAGTAAGATTGTGTTAAATAAGGTTTTATAAGGTTATATTTCTTGTTTTTGCTTAATCTTTAATCATCTAGAGCTGTTTTGTATCATACTTGCTCTGGGGAATATTGAATTTCATAGTTTCTTCTCTGAATCTGAGATAGTTGTAGTTTTAAACTGCAGTTTGTTAAATGAATTATATTGACTATTTTTCAAATATTAAATAAACTTTGCAATATTAAGGTAAACTCTAACTTTTCATGATTTGTTAGGTATTCTATATATTAATGGGTATATTTTTTCCTTTGGTAAATAATTTTGCACTTATGATTAAGAGACAGGTAGTATTTTAGTGTTTATAATTTACTATCATTATTTTGGGATAAGATAATTCTAAAGTAATTTTGTTGTTTTCAAATAAGTAAGATAATTTGAATGCTCAACTTTAATATTTTTGTTTGGGAATGTCAGAGCAACTTTTAATGTAACCATAATTTAGTCTCACTACTATTATAATAATCTTCTAGTAACACAATCCGATCCCCTATATATTCTGAAGATTTACCTCTACTTAATGAGAGCACAAACCAGGCTTTTTTATGTGACTTTGGGAAATATTTCAATCTATTCTCTTATGGTGGCTCTTTCTCTAGCCTTGATTTGCTTCATCTTTTTCATATGCATACCAATGCTCAGTCAAAGACACAGGAAGTTCTCTCTGGAAGATGACAATTTGATAAGACCTTGAGATATTGGTAGGATTTTAAAAGAGAGAGACAGTGCAAAGATCATACCTTAGAGAGATAGTAGCCTGAGCACAGCCATAGATTTGTGAGATGCAGTGGTGTATGTGTGTGTGTGGGTACATGTGTAGATAAATATTCAAGCCTGGCTGAAGCAAAAAGTTCATAAAGGAAGGATGAGACTCAGTTACATTAGGAAAAATCAGATAGATAATGACTTGAGTTTTGATCTTGGAGTTTACGAATTTTCTCCAGTTGACATTTAAAAACTAGGAATATTTGATGGGAGCTAAGCTTTGATTATTTATCTTTAACATTTCAGTTTGTCAGCAATGGTTGGATAGTGGTTGAGATTATTGTAATAGAAAAAAATATGGTGGTCTTTTGCAATTTTGCAAAATTCACAGAAAATGACATTATAATGCATTATATAAATTTCATTCAAGTAACAAGTTTTAGTGTGAGGAAAAAATTTGCTCTATTTTACAAGACTTATTTCCCAACACCAATTTAAAAAGTGATCTACTTCTTGTTTTTATTAAGATGGAAATCCAGAAAGTGAAGTATAGTGCTAGGTACAAGTACAGTATTAATGTTTTCAATTTGTGTCCTACAACAAAATAAAAAGTAGCATCTAAAAATGCTATGTTTAGTACTTTTGCTTGATAAATACATATTTTAAACCAGATATGGGGATTATTTTTATTCACCAATAAATTGTTACTACCTCATACCAAGGTTTGATACAAGTTACTGATATCAGATCAATTTCCATATCATAAACTTTACTATTCTGGGTGCATGGCTTGTGACTTTATGACAGTCATCAAATTAGTATCCATAAGTGCTGATGGCTACATTCTTCCCTTGGTCTCTTTGACAAAGGGCATCGGCTGCAGTCTATAAACTTAATTATATAAAAATAAAATCTGTGTTTTAAAAAAAGGACAACATAGTAATTGATTTGATTGTAATCCATTAATTCACTTTTCATGATTCCATTTCTCTTTAATTTAATCAATCCCAGCACTTTTCTGATAACAACTGTAATCATTTCTTCCATAAAAAGCAAAAGGTTTGGGCTTTCTAGTTGGACTAAAAGGGGGTTGAAGAACTGAAGAACTGAAAACCATAGTAATGAAAACAAGGCTGTAAAAGTGAGAGCAGTGACATAATTGATTGTAACCATGGTGTCTTCAGCACTGTAATTATGCTGAATGTACTGAACCTCTAGTTTCTAGTAATTGTTCAATATCTTACAGAGCCTCAGCCCCAAAAGAAAGATTTTAAGTACAATGAATTCATGTCCTCAATTACAGTAAAATAAATACATGTATGTATATCCTGCTATTCCAACAGTATTATAAAAACAATATCCTTTATGTATTGAATTATCTTGGAACCTTCATAATCACTTGGCCACACATTTATTGATTGAGTTTGCATTCTTAATTCTATTTCAGTAATCTATATGCCTGTCTCTCCACCATAACCTTAATGTTTTGACTCCTGAAGAATAACATTAAGCTTTGTTAGCAGGTAGTGGGCTGGTGGAGTGGCTCAAGTGGTAGAGCACCTGCCTTGCAAGTGTGAGACCCTGAGTTCAAACCCCAATACCACAGAAATGCAGAGAATGGAAGACCAAGATGGCAGAGAGCTGAGGGACCCTGAGACCCAGAGCTCTATGATTTCAGGAAACTACTTCAGATTCATGGTAGCAAGGATTGGGTAACCCTGCTTTTATTGTCAAATAAGATACTGCCAGTGCAGAGGGTGCACATAGTGCTCAATGACAGACCCTTAAAATAGATTTATATTGCACGTAATAGCCAGGGAAGCACTGGGACCAGAAGCTGCCAGTCCACCCACTGGAAAGCAATTTCTTTCCTTTCTTTCCATTTTTTTTCTTGTTTTCTCCTATTTTTGAAAAGCAAAAATGCAGCTCAAAAAAGTGCAGAAGGACTCCTGCAAGCTTCTGGAAAGTCCTGGACCTGCCACAATACATAGTCACAGATCTTGAACTCCTGTCTGCCAGTGCTGTGCTGGAGCTGACCAGACTCAACCTGAGCAAATCTGCAACCCTGCCAGGTGAGCACAACACATCATCTGCTCTCCAAGGAGATAGTCCAGCACAGCTTGTGGGCAGATCAAACCCTTCTGGACAAAACTGGTGATGAAATAAATGGAGGGACTATTTCACCTGTGCCTGGGGGTTGGGGGGGCCAGAATGCTGAGCTGACCCAGGCTGTGTGGTGGTAGAGTAACCTAGCTTCAGTCTGGTGAAAACAATACCACATTCAACCATGTTGGAGAAACTGGTAGTGAGCTGAAAAGCAAAAGGCCAAAAAGCTCAATTCTCCCAGGCTTGCCCTATGGACAGAAAAGACTGGTGACTACTCATAAGATAGCTCTGGTGGGACCACTTCAGATAACACACCTGTACTAGATGGCTCATCCCACCAAGAAAAGCTGAGTTGATTCTTCCACAAAGCTGTCCCATAAGAAGGGGCAGCATCCATTGCCACACAGCCCACCATACCAACCATACAAAGAGACAGATATATAGAGAAAGCCTGTAAAAAGTGTCAGCATCTGGATCTGATATCAGGAAAGAGTCCAGAATATTCATTGAACTCATTCTTTTTTAATTTAGTATTTTTACTTTTTCATTTTTTTCAATTTTCTGTTCCCTATCTCCATCTTCCATTCTGCCCAAAATATAAATTTGCCCTCTTTCTCCATTACCCTTTCTTATCCTATTTTCTTTTCTTTTTTTGTATTCTCCCTTTCTTTTCCTTTCTCAACAGAAACCTTAAAAGCAAGAAGGACATGGAGTGAGGTATTTTGAGCCCTGAAAGAAAACAATTTCAGCTCTAGAATACTAGCAAAGCTATCATTCAAAATTGAAGGAGGAATAAAAAGCTTCCATAATAAACAGAAATTAAAACAATACATGACCATTAAACTACTACTACAGAAGATTCTGAAAGGAATCCTACTCACAGAGGGTGAAAACAAACATTGCCAGAAAGAATGGGAATTATTAAACCTAAAGAGAAGAGCAGACAAGTAACCAGAGAGTAGCAAAAAATTAGTTGAACACATACAAAACCTTACCCAACAAAACAACTAAATGGCAGGAATCACTGCATCTCAATATTAACACTGAATGTTAATGGCCTCAACTCGCCCACCAAAAGGTATCAGTTGGCAAATGGATGAAGAAAGGAAGACCTAACAATCTGTTGTTTAGAAGAAACCACCTTACAGACATAAATAAACATTGCCTTAGAGTGAAAGGGTGGAAAAAGATTTACCAAATAATACCCCCCAAAAAATAGGCAGGAGGAGCATTACTTATCTCAGGTAAAGTAGACTTCAAACCTAAATTCGTCCGAAAAGACAAAGGAGGTCACTTCATACTAGCAATACATGAAGAGGAAACTCTAGAATTGAATGACACAATACATCTAATGAACCTGACAAACATCTACAGAGCATTCCATCCTGCAACAACACAATATACATTCTTCTCAGCAGCCCATGGAACTTTATCTAAAATAGGCCATATTTTAGGTCACGAAGCAACTCTTAACAAATATAAGAAAACTGAAATAACCCCATGCATACTGTGTGACCACAATACAATAAAACTAGGATTTAACCACAAAAGAAGGAGCAGAAAATGCTCAAACAACCAGAGGCTGAACAACACATTGCTCTCTGATCAGTGAGTGATTAAAGAAACAAGGGAGGAAATCAGAAAGTTCATGGAATTTAATGAAAATAAAATCACAACCTATCAGAAAGATAGGCTAAAAACACAGAAAGATATCAAATAAATGACCTAATGCTACATCTGAAACTCCTAGAAAAAGAAGAACAAGTTAAACCCAAAACTAGCAGAAGGAGGGAAATAATAAAAATAAAGGCTGAAATCAATGAAATAGAAACCAAAGAAAACCATACAAAGAATAAATGAAACAGAAAGCTGGTTCTTTGAAAAGATAAACAAGATAGACAAATCTGGCAAATGTGACTAAAATGAGAAGGAAAAAGACAAAAATTAATAAAACTAGAAGTAAAAAAGGGGAGAAAATAACAAGCACCAAGGAAATCCAGGGAATCATCAAGGATTACTTTGAAAACTTACATATAAATAAATTGGAAAATCTAGAAGAAACTGAGAATTTTCTATATATACAAGACCATCCAAAATTGAACCAAGAGGATATTAATCACCTACACAGATCTATAACATGCAATGACATTAAAATAGCAATAGTCTCCCAAAAAAGAAAATCCAGGACCTGACTAATTCACAGTTTAATTCTGCCAGACATTTAAAGAAGAACTAATACCAACACTCCTCAAAGTTTTTCATGAAATTAAAAGGTAAAGAAGACTACCACACTCATTCTAAGAAGCCAGTATTACACTCTTCCCAAAACGGGACAAGAACATAACAAAAAAAGAGAATTAGTGGCCAATCTCTTTAATGAACACAGATGCAAAAATGGCTATATTACTAAAAGCAATGTACATGTTCAATGTGATTCCCATCAAAATTCCAATAACATTAGTCACAGAGATTGAAAAAGCTACCCTAAAGTTCATTTGGAAACACAAGAGACCTTGAATAGCCAAGGCAATACTGAGCAAAAAGGGCAATGCTACGGGTATCACACTACCCAACTTCAAACTATAGTACCAAGCCATAGCAATAAAAACAGCATGGTACTGGCATAGAAACAGATAGGAAGACCAGTGGAACAGAATAGAAGACCCAGATATGAATCTATGAGACTATGCCCACCTGATTTCTGACAAAGTTGCCCAAAACTTATGAGGAGAAAAGACTGCTTCTTCAACAAATGTTGCTGGGAAAACTAGATATCTACATGCAGAAAACTAAACTAGACTCCTGTCATTCACCATGTACATATATCAATTCAAAGTGAATTAATGGTCTTAATATAAGACCTGAAACTTTGAAGCTAGTTCAGGAAAGACCAGGGAACACACTGGAATTAATAGGCATAGACAATGACTTCCTCAGTAGAACTCACATAGCTCTGCAACTAAGAAAAGATTGACTAATGGGACTACATGAAATTAAAAAGCTCCTGCACAACAAAAGAAATTGTCTCTAAATTGAAGAGCTCACCCTCAGAATGAGAGAAAAACTTTGCAAACTATATATCTGACAGGAACTATTAACCTGAATATCCAGGGAGTTGATAAAACTAAACTCCCCAAAATTCAGTGACCCAGTGAAAAAATGGGCAAAAGAACTAGATAGAGCTTTTGCAAAGGAAGAACTTCAAATAGCTTAAAAACACATGAAGAAATGCTCAACATCTCTGACTATACAGAAAATGCAAATGAAAACTATGTTACTATTCCAGCTCACTCTTGTTAAAATGGCTTTCATCAAGAACACAAACAACAGTTGGCAAGGATGTGAGGAAAAAGGAACCCTTATATACTGCTGGTAGGAATGTAAATTAGTACAACCAGTATGGAAAATAACATGGAGGCTCCTCAAAAAACTAAAAATAGAAATGCTGTATGTCCCACAAATTCCACTCCTAGGCATACAGCCAAAGGAATGTAAGTCAGGTTACAGCAAAGGCACCTGCACAATCATGTTTACTGCAGCACTATTCACAATAGTTAAGCTATGGAAACAGCTAAGATGCCTCACTACTGATGAATGGATTAACAAAATATAGTATTTATATACAATGGAATTGTATTCAGTCACAAAGAAGAATGAAATTTTGTCATTTGCAGGTAAATGGATAGATGTGGAGTATATCATATTAAGTGAAGTTAGTCAGATTCAGAAAGCCAAAAAGACACATGCTTTCTCTCATAGGTGGAATATAGACCTAATACAAATGAACCAACAGGTCACACTATTGGGAGGTCACATGTGAGAGGGGCAGGGTAACTAAGGAAGTTAAGATAAATATGGTTGATGTACTCTCTAGATGAGAATGTGTATAGAATTTTTGAACTATCTGAAACTACCATAAGAAAGGGACTAAGGTATAAAGAAGAAAAATAGAGGAGATGAAACAAACTGGGCTGTAATACATATATACATATATGGAAGTGCTGTACAAAAACTCCCTGTGTAGCTATGTTAAACATACTAAAATGTCATTTTTTTCTTTTACATAATCAGAGAACAGTAGGGCAGTACAGGTCCTGCTTTGTAGGGTTGGTACCAGTGGGAGGGGGAAGATGTGGGGAAGTATATAGGAGAATGAATATGGTGCAAATACTGTGCACAGTAAATGGAAAAATGTGTATAAATGGAAAAATGATACATGTTGAAACTATTCCAGGAACTGGGGGTAGAGGGAGTAAAGGAATATGGTGTAGGGGATGAATTCATGTATGATATATTTGATATGTTGTAAGACCGTCTGAAATTGCCACAAAGTACCTCTACCCAGCACAAAAATAATAAAAGAAAGCAGGTAGCACAAATCCTCTAAACCTTCTTCTATTTTCAAAACTGTAAGAATTCTAGGTCTTTTCATTTCTACATTAATTGGAGGATTGCTTGTCAATTTCAACAAAACAAGCACCTATGATTTCAGTAGGGAGTTTATAGGATCTGCAGATCAATTAGAGGAAAGTCATCATTTGATTAATTTGAGTCTACCAAATCAGGAACGTTTCTTATGTATTTACATTTTAAAAAAATCTCCCTTAAGAAATAGTTCACAGATTTAAACAGACATATTATGAACTTTTTTGGTTAAATTCATTCTTAAGGATGTTATCCCTTTTGATGTTATTGCAAATGAAATGTATGTATTTTTAATTTTGAACAATTTTCTGCTAGTGTATAGAAATGCAGCTGTTTATTCCATAGTGATCTTGTAGCATTCAAACTGGCTTAAGTTGTTCACTTGTTCTGGAATATTTTTTCCTGAATTATTTATAGCATTATATGCATAGTATGATGTCACCTGTAAATGAAAAAATATTAACTTTTCCTTTCTGGCCTGGATGCTTTTAATTCTGTGTCTTGTTTATTTGACTGACTAAAGTCTCAAGCACAACATTGAATACAATTGATTTGCTTTAGCTGTTAAGTGGAAAGCATTTAGTCTTTCACCAGTAATCTTAGCTTTAGTGTTCCATGCATGCTCTTCATCAAGTTGAAACTGCTCCCTTTCATTTTTCAGTTTGCAGTTGTAATAAAAACAAAGTATTTGATTCTGTCAAATGTTTTTGTTGTGTATATTGATGCAGTGTGGTCATTATTTATTTTTAGACTGTTAAATAAACTCAGTATTCCTGAATTAATTCTCACTTGGATCTGCTGCATAATTATTTTGTAGATTGCCAAATTAGGATTGCTGTTCATTTTTTTGCTATACTCTTACTGATGTTCCTATAAGACATTGTTCTAGAATATTCTATTCTTGTAATTCCTTTATTTTATTTAGATATTAGAGTAATATTGGCCTCATAGAATTACTTGGGAAATGTCATCTACTACTCTGCATTATAAAAAGGTCTGTGAGTATTTATATAATTTTATAACTATTGAAGTCACTATGCATTACACCTGGCCTTTAGGATTTGCTCTCTATAACAATAAAATATGTTAAAGTTACAAGTGCTAGCTATCTCACAATGTTGAAGATAAAATGAAATGAAATATGTTACAGCATATGCTATTTTTCTTTAGCCTTAACTGTGGTCATAATCTCTAGGGATTTCACCCTATTCTCACATTGCTTTTCAATTCAAGAGTCGCATGTATTTGTTAACTAAAGTAGAGTAGGATGGTAGGTGTGACCAAAAAAATATGATAGTGTTTAGGATCCAGGAAAAAATAATAATTGACCCAAATGAATGAGAAGAGGAAGAATCAAATGGTAATTGAAAGTTGGATCAATCACAGTATGGGAGGTATAAGCAGACCATGCTTGTGCTCCTCTCATCTTTCAGAAAGATTGCATATGTTTATTGAAGACTATGCAGTATTCATCAAATGTAGTTAACCTGCACTCTTTAAATGTCAGATAGCAAGAAAATAAGGATGGAAAAGAAACAATGATCAACTACAAATCCTGACACAAACAAGGTCTGACCATACTGTGGATGGTATTCATGTATTCATAATAGATGGATCGATAGACAGATGGATAATAGATAGATTGATTGATAATAGATAGATATGACTGGAGTCATGAAGTGAGAAACATCTGAACTGAGTTTATCTTTTTGATGAGATTTATTAATTTTTTGATAAGATTTATAAATTCAATTTCTTTATTTATTATGGACCTATTCAAAATTTCTATTTTTTGAAGCAGTTATAGTACTCCTTGTATTTCATTTTGTTTTTTATTTTACTAACATAATCTTGTTCATCATACTTGTTTTTAATTGGTGATAAGCACATGGAAACTTTTAAATACCATTAGTCATGAAGTAAGGACAAACTTAAATCACAAGGAAAGGCTTCTGTACACCTACTAGAATTGCTACAATGAAAAAGCAAAAATGTAACAAGTGTTTTGTAGGATATAGAGTAACTATAAACTTCATACATTACCCATAACTGGGAGCACAAAACAATACAAACACCTTAGAAAAAGTTTCCCAGTTTTTTATATAATAATGCATAAAAATTTCACTCTTAGTAATCTATAGGAGAGATATTAAGCTGTCTATCCACGCAGTCTATGCATTACTCATGAGAGTCACAAACAGAAAAGAAAATAAATATCTGACAACTGAAAAGTGAATAAATACAAGGACAATACATTTGATTCTTTACACCTTAAAATATTTTTCCAAGTGAAACAAACCTGTTGCAAATACCTATATAATGTATGATTTTTGTCTATATGAAATGACCAGAAAATGTATAATTTATGTTTGTTTAAGGCTGGGTCTTGCTCTGTAGCTCAAGCTAGCCTTGAACTCACAATCCTCCTGCCTCAGTGTTCTAAGTGCATGTATTACAACTGTATACCACCACTCCTGGAAGCAAAGGTGGTATGACCACCAAAACACATCAGTAGTTGCTTCTAGGTGGAGGAAAGTCAGGGTTGAAATTCACAGAAATCTATTTCAAGGAAATTTTAGAGATAATTTTGAAACTGGATTGTTTGATGTGCATACTACTATAAATCTAGCATAAGACACTTGTTTCAATACTTAATAAATTTTATGGTATATAAAAGTTATCTCAATCACTTTATAAAAATATTGAATTGTTGGTTTAAATTTCTATGCTGAAATCCTTTTATGCCATTATATTTAGATGAAATGATAGGGCTCTCAGATTGAAGATTTTGAAATACAAAAAATATATTCTTTTTTTTTTTTTAAACGTTCTACCATGAAGTCACTGCTTACTGACAGGTGACAGATCCATTGATGGTATAAAATATATTTGGCAATTCATTTATATTATTGTCCTCCTAAGTTTCATGGTTGGATTTAGTAGAGTGACTTCTTCAATTCATTTATGATAGTCTGGGGAATTATATTCCCTTCAAAGTTGTTGAGTTTTGGGGCGACTGGAGTGGTAAAATCCTGTTTAATCAATGTGTGTTAAATTACATTTGAGAATGACACTTGTTTTCTACTATTTTTGTAGCCTACAAATTCATGAATATGTTAGCATTAGAAAGGGCAATACATTTGATTCTTTGAGTGAACGATCCATTCTGGAAAATAAGCCTTTCTAGGTATTATTTATTAGTATTCACATCCACCTAATAGAATAATACAGAAAGAGAGAGAACATTCATGTAAAGACAGCCCAAGGTTCCATATGTAAAGATTCAGCTACTCTTCACATCTACACATTTACTTTTCATAATGGCTTCCAAGTCATGAGAGTAGGTTGATTATCTATAATCTCTAAATTAATTGAAGAACAATGAATCTTATTTTGATAAGTCATCCAATCCATCATCATAATATGATCTTATTCGATTGTACATACTTTCAGTAATGGGCTTGGCTCTCATTTCTTTCAAGTTGCTACCTGGAAATTTGATACAGTGATTGTTTCTGTTAGATAATTTAGCCAGGAGACATCTTGAGCAGTTCTAAAGTACCAACATTCAAGCAAGAAATATCGATGTGGACAAAGTCAAGAGAGGTCAAGGTGACAAAGAACTACCTTTGGGGAGTGCCATCCACAGTGTGCCCAGCCTTGATTGTATTAGTATTAGCATCCTTTTTTTCATTCACATTGTCTTGTTAATAAATATTTAAGGGCTATGGGTTAACAAGACTGCTGCATAATCTGAAATGAATAAATGAAATATTCCAGAAAGATAAGAGTTTAAAAAATTAGAAGGTCTACTTATTTCTGACATATTCTTGTTTTATCTAGCTATCAATAACCTATTTTTTAACATGTAAAATATTTATGTGGTAACAATTGAGATGGTCATTAAAATTAAATAGTTTAATATTAATTATTAGAATATAACTTCTTATAAATGAATCCAAAAGATATTACATAGTTGAGCTTTTAGTTTATCAAGTTTCATTGAAAATCAGCTTTTAAAAAATACAATTAAGGAGTATTAGAATTTTTTTTATTCATTTTTTCACATGTGCATACATTGTTTGGGTCATTTCTCCCCCCTGCCCCATCTCCATTCTTCCCCCCACCCCCCTCGCTTCCAGGCAGGTAACCTTCTGATTCAATCTTTCTTTCATGACTTCTTTGGTTATTATCTCTGAATTATGTTCTAAACACTCTCATAAACATTTGGTCATAGGTAGTATGTTACTCTGTCTTGGTTTAGTTAACAAATTCATGGAACTCTTCAATCGAACAGCAAGTGAGTGTCTACTGAAATTCCTAGATATTGTGGTTATAATTAAGGCTAAGAAAAGTAACATATGCTTTGGCATTTAACTATTGTTATTTTATTTTATTTTTATTTTTGCAGTGATGCGGATCCAACCTAGGGCATTCTGCATGCTTGTAAAGCACTCTACCATTTAGCTACATTGCCAGCCCTTGATTTTTTTTGAGACAGGTCTCACTATGTAACTCAGATTGGACTTGAACTTTCTAGTTTTCAATCCTGACCCTGAACTAATGATCCTCCTGCTACAGTATCCCCAGTTCTGGGCTAACAGGCATGTGCCATCAAACCCAGCTGTTTTAGTCATTTAGTAACTTTGTTTCCATTGTATCCTCAACAATGTTGTGAAGTAGTGAGGTTTTATAATTGTAACATATTTCAATATGTCATGTAAGCAAAGATTATAAAGTCATAACTCAAAGTGACTTTATTTGAGAAAGCATAGAAATAGGCCATAGATGTTAAAACATGTGTTCATTTTTAGGGACTAAGTAAGCTTGAGAATGCACAGAGGACTGTTACAGTAGAGTTTTATACATTACTACATGAGGCTAGAACGTGGGGTAATTGTGTATCTTTAAAATGCCTCAGGAAAATACTTGCCTTCAGAAAACAGATCTTATTGTTTGATTGTGTCATAGTTTCTGCTAACATCTTGAAATTCATGATATAAGAATTCCTAAACATGCTTAAGAAGTTTGTTTAGTTCAAGTCAGACCAAAAAACTGTCAGGGCTAAGAGATAACATAGAGATTTAGTGTAGGATAAGTTATTATTCAAGGAATCTGAATGCATAAAATAAAAAGAGTAGATAATAGGGCAAAATATCGGGAGGAGGCGAGAAATTTTATCAACACAAAAAGAATTTTCAAGGAAAGAACTATTTTCGCAATAAACCCAAGCTGATAAAACTAACACCTCACTTCACACCACCCTGACTACCAAACAGCCCTCCATACCTGTACTGAGGTTTGCACATCCTGGCCATGAAAATGTGATTGCCAAATTCTTTGCATCCTAAGGAAGTGTCACAGGAAATGACTTCAAATCAAAAGGAGAGAAAATCAACACAGTCAAATGAGCCTGGAATTTTCACCATAAATCTATTTCAGGATTCCAGTTTCTGAGCCCTAAGCATGGTGGCTAATGCATATAAATTCCAGTACTCAGGAAGTTGAGGCAGAAGGATCATGAGTTCAAGGCCACATTGAGTCCCATAGTGATTCCCCAGAATTGGGGATGTGGTTCAGTGGTACAGCATTCACAAAGCCTTGGGCTGAACCCCCAATAATGAAACAAGAAAAAGAAAAAAAAAAGATTCTACTCTCTAAGATAAAGATATCTCAAGGACAACAAGTAACCATGCTCAAAATCAAATCAGATCAGCAACAAAGCTGACAGATTCAGAAGATGGTCTCTTGACATAGGATATCTCATAATCTTCAAACCTAAGGCCTAGAATTATGCCAGAGTAGAGGGGATTTAGTGAGTTTGATATGATGGAGGCAAGAAGCCTGGTTGCCAAGAACAGGTATTTTACCTGTTCTCTACTGTGGCATTTTGTGCATACATGTTACAGCAAGGCAAGTTATATTGTGACTGTAGCATGTTTGACTTCTGATGTAACACAATAAAATCCTATAGCGCCACCATATTAAAAAACTTCCTGCTTTCTCTTTTAAGAAGTTAGGACAAGTCCATTTGTTTATCTAATTTTCAATTCCTCAGAGGGCTTCAATCACTAATGAAACTAACTTAGAGATGTGCCCAGTGGTTCACATCTTTAGTCTCAGCTACTTTGGAGGCAGAGATTGGGAGGATCCTGGTTAGAGACCAGGGATTAACAAGACCCTATCCCCTGTCATCTCAGCTACACAGAAAGGAGAATTGTGGTGCAGGTTTGCCCAGGCTATCCTGAAGAAAAATAAAAGACCTTATCCTAAAAATAACTGAAGTTATAAGGGCAAGGGCATCACTCAAGTAGTAGAGCACCTGCCTGCCAAGTGAAAAGTCTTGAGTTCAATCCACAGTAACATTCCCTCCCCCTCAGGAAAAGAAGGAAACTAACTTAGAAGCATAAAACAATGGAATTGTGTCCATATATTAGCCACCACAATAAAACCATCTGTACCAGAATAAACATGTTGCGTTAACTTTTTGAACCTGCATGTCATGTTAATGCATACCAACACAGACGCTTGGCAGAATTGCAGATATTAAAATATTATTTGAGAAAAATCTTTCAATGAATGCATTCTATATGAAGCTCTTGTGTGTAAATGTGTGGCATAATCAGAAGAAACAGATTTATAGAAAAAATTGATTTAAAATCTCAGGTTTGGGATTTGTAAGTCTGCTATTGCTGGCTGTTTGTTTTGTGTAATACAGACAGCTGAACACCCATGTTTATCATGACACTGTTCACAAAAGCCCGTATAGGCATCATCATTAGGTGTCAATTGAGAGATAGATAGTTGTAGAAAATGTGAGATACACACACACACAGAATGAAGTATTGTTCAGTCATAAAGAAGTATGAAATCATGTCATTGTAGGGAAATGGATGGAATTGGAGATCATCATGGTAAGTGAATTAAGCCAGACTCAGAAATTGAAGTATCACATGTGTTCTCTATACATGAAATCTAGGGGAAAGAAAGTCGGCATGGAAAGTACAAGTGAGATCATCACTGAAGAAAAAGAGGAGAAAAGAATAAAGAGGATGGGAAGGAGATGTAGGGAAGGCAATGGGAACTGGACGTGATTAAAATATGCAATGTGCAGGTATGAAAATATCACAATAAGACACATTAATATGCATAATTAAGGTGTGCTTATAAGGAAATAAAGTTATTTTCTAGTAGGCTCATATGGTATTTTTTACCAATAATATTTGAAATAATTAAAAATCAATTTCCATTAATGTCAGGATATAATAAGAGGGGTAGTATCACATGTGTTATTAGGAGTTTAAAACATTTCTCAAAAATTGCTAGCAATAAGAAAAAATGGCTCTGTAGTCATCCCATATTATTTTCCTCAATGATTCAGTTTGTACCTATCTGTCAAAATCAAGATTTGATCAAAATATTAAAGTGATTAATTACAGTATTAATATTGAAATTTTAAAAATGAAATCAGAACTTCACATCATAAATCTCTCTACAGAGATGAGGTTTTTGTAGAATGTCTTAATATGTGGGAAAATATTTAATATGAAGTTAAATTATTAATCCAGGATGTACCATACTATAGGAGATCCTAAATACCTAGAAGAAAATGTGTGTTTGTGCTTTAGTGAGAGGTATTAAATATACCTTAGAAATCTTTATATAATGATGTTATGTATGTATTTTCAATTTAACATATTCAGATAGAAAGTAAACCGTAATTAAATTTCAAAAAAAAAATCTCCAAGCCAACAAACAACTCTCTTTAGACATAAATATTTTTACCATCACAATTTGGCTTCCTTCACAGATTTTTTTAATGTATCATGTACATGCTCTAAATATGTTCCCCAATGCACTTTGCCATTTTTTTTATTGTAAGTAAGCAAGTGTTCAATTCCCCAAATCCACTTTTTTATGTAATTAGTTAATGTTAAACATTCCCAACAGCTTTTTTTAGGAGTTCTAAAAGGATCCAAATTTAGATGAGGTGATTATAAAAGGTCTCCTTTGCGCTCTGTTCACGAAGAGCAAAAAACTTGTCCTCACTAAACTCATATAAACACATAAGCCTGGTGTTTAAAATACTCACAGGTCCATAAAATATTCAAAGTATTATTGAGTTGAAATTGAGTGCAAAGCTTTCTGAAGTTTTGAAATATTAAATTTTATTTTCTAATTGTACAGTGTACTTTTCGAAGGCTGTGAATTTTGGTATTTTAAATTCCAGGGAAATAAGATTTTGTTTATTGCTTAATGATTTTTAAGAATGAAAGAAATAAATACATAATTTTATGCAGTTCATAAGTACGTAAATTGCATTGTTCATCAAATACAGTAAATGAAATACTGTTTATACGCTGTACAGAAAATTGTTACCAAAAATAACTTAATGATAAATTATTTTATAATGTGAGGAGCTATTTTAGTACAAATAATTAATTTTCCCCAATGTATCTTTTATATAAATCAAAAATTTATATCTTGGTTTTGCATATTTTTAATTAAGCTCTATATCAACCTGTTCTTTATGCTTACAGCACTATGTCCTGTCACTTTCCAGATGCCTAACAATATGCAGATATTTCAGAAACTGGTGGCAAGGAGTAATAAAATAGGTTGAGTCTTCTGTTATCATCTGATTCACCCGAGTACTTCATTTGGTTTCTGTCTCCACAGCAAGTAGTGCTAGTTCATTTTTTATTCCAGGTCATTAATCTTCATCCTCAACTTCTTGGTCTATAATTATGGGATAAGATAGCACCTACTCATAGGATTGATCAATCATTTATTTATTCATTTATTAAATCTGTATTCAGATATGTCTACTTACCTGCCTACTTTGTAACATTTATACCCCTGGATGGTGAAGAGCAGACAATAGAAATGCCCTGCTTTCATTTCGCTTACATTGTAATACATTTGTGTATATGTATTTATTCCCAGTTGGGGGGTTCTAAGTATCAAATGAGAAAATGTAGGTAAAGTTGATTATTGCTCCTGATACAAAGTACTCAATAGAGAGATGTGCTATTGTCCTTACTGTTCTTATCTTCCTCTCTATTTAATTAAAAGCTAACCATATTATTAATTAAATGACTATCAAAGAATAGGATATTGCTTCTTAAGGATCATCTCCTTTTGATGTCCTCCAGCATTGCTGTCATGAGTCCAGGAACCTATATGGTATTTAAAAAGCATGCTCAAAATTGAGCTCTGGTTCTTATTCTGTTCTGTGTCTGAATGGTGTTGTACTAGTGACTTGTGATTCTAAAAGCAAGTCATTTGGAGCAACAGAGATATTCAATTTATTATCAGAGGTGCCTGATTGAATTGTGTCAAGCATCTATTTATTGACAGTGGAGTGGTCATTGTTTACTGGTTTTCAGAGGATAGATTGTGCCTTATTGCAAAGTTCAAAAGAAATCCAGCAGCATCAGTGAATCATGATGGCTGTCATGAATCATGATAGGAAAATAAAATTATAAGAAAGATACAACAGGAAGAGTTCTCAACCTAACATTAAATGGGGACAAATTCTGATCATTATTAAGCATCTTGCATGGCAGCTGGTAAACTTGATAGACAATTACTCTGTAGGGCAGATTTAGAGGAAAAACCAAATGGCATTAGATATTTATCCTTTTAGACTCTTTCCCCTACTTGGGAGCTTCCTGGCTTTGCCAGTTCTGCTTTCCTATATTTCCAGTATAGGAAATATAGGAAATATATCCTGAGTACTTCAGCCTGCCTGATCATGATTGCTGTGTGTTTAGAATGTCTCACTTCTAAGATTCTTCAATGTAAATAATATCCTTCCCTAAGACACAGACTTTCCTTAGAGATGAACTTTAAAGTTTTAACTTGCTTTGACCCTTGAGTAATCCTTAATTTCTATTATCTTCCACATAGTATTCTAATGGGAGGGTCTGAACATCCATCTTCCAATAATAATTCAGAATTATCTTTAATTTTTCAAAATTTTATTTTCTCCATAATTATTCAATTTTATAATATATTCTAGATTTGTTTACTTATTTATTCTTTTCACGGCATTTTAAATTTTTTTATTTTATCATTTTTGCACTTATTTTGCACATGTGTATACATTATTTGCGCCACCATCTCCCTCCCTGCCACTGCAGAACCTGTTCCACTCCCTTGTTCTCTGATTTTGCTGAAGAAAAACCATAAAAGATATTAAGAAAAACATGGCGGTTTTGCTAGTTTGAGATAAAGACAGCTGGACAAGGAGATTCCTTGTGTTGTTTCCATGCATATGTGTAATAAATCCCAAACTGGTTCATCTCTACCAGACCTCTTCACCGCTTCCGTGTCCCCTTCTCATAGTGGCCTCTGCCAGTTTAAGATTACTATATTTGTTCCTATACATGAGTACATCAACCACATCCAAGTTTTTTGTTTCCTTCTGTTTCCCTATCCCTATTGCATGGTATCCCCTTAGTGTGTGACCCATGTCTGATAATATTACTGCTTCTGTTTTAGGTCTATAATCTGCATATGAATGAGAATATGCAATTTTTGGCCTTCAGAGCCTGGCTAACTGCTTAAGATGATGTTCACCAGTTCTATTCATTTACCTGTGAATGACAAGATTTCATTTTTTTTTGTGGCTGAATAAAATTCCGTTATGTATAAGTACCACATTTTCTTAATCCATTCATCGGTAGTAGGGCATCTTGGCTGTGTCCATAACTTGGCTATTGTGAATAGCGCTGCCATAAACATGGGTGTGCAGGTGCCTTTGTAATAACCTGAGTCGCATTCCCTTGGGTATATCCCTAAGAGTAGTATTGATGGGTCATATGGCAGATCTATGTTTAGTTTTTAAAGAAGCCTTCATATTGTTTCCCACAGTGGTTGTACTAGCTTACATTCCCACCAGCAGCATGTAGAGGTTCCTTTTTCCCCTGCATCCTTACCAACATTTGCTGTTGATGGTGTTCTTGATGGTAGCAACTCCAACAGGAGTGAGGTAGACTCTTAGTGTGGTTTTGATTTGCATTTCTTTTATAGCCAGGAAGGGTGAGCAATTTTTCATATTTTTTTTGGCCATTTGGACTTCTTCCTTTGAAAAATTTCTGTTTAGTTCAGTTGCCCACTTCTTTATTGGATCATTGATTTTGGGGGTGTTTAGTTTTTTGAGCTCCCTGTATATTCTGGTTATTAGTCCCTTGTCTGATGTATAGAGAGCAAAGATTTTCTTCCATTCTGTGAGTGGTCTCTTCAATTTAGAGTTCATTTCTTTTGTTGTGCAGAAGCTTTGTGATTTCATGTAGTTCCATTTGCCAATCCTTTGTCTTAGCTGCTGAGCCACTTAAGTTCTACTGAGGAAGTCCTTGCCTATACCTATTTCCTCCAGTTTATTCCTTGCTCTTTCCTGTACTAACTGTGAGGTTTCAGATCTGATATTAAGGTCCTTAATCCACTTTGAGATGATACTAATATAGGGTGACAAGCATGAATCTAGTTTCAGTTTTCTGCAGGCAGATATTCCCAGTAACATTTGTTGAAGAGGCTGTCTTTTCTCCAACATACGTTTTTGGTGACTTTGTCAAAAATAAGGTGGACATAGCTATGTGGATTCATATCTGGGTCCTCCATTCTGTTTCTCCTCTCTTCATATTTGTTTTTGTGCCAGTACCATTCTGTTTTATCACTATATAGTATAGTTTGAAGTCATGTATTGGGATACCTCCAGCATCGCCCTTTTTACTCAGCATTGCTTTGGCTATTAATGGTCTTTTGTGCTTACCAATGAACTTTGGGGTAGATTTTTCAATCTCTGTGATGAATGTCATTGGGATTTTGAAGGGAATTGTGTTAAACATATTGATTGCTTTTGGTATTATACCCATTTTTACTATGCTGATTCTGCCTATCCATGAGCATAGGGAAGCTTTCCAGCTTCTGTAGTCTTCTTCAATCTCTTTCTTCAGTGGTTTGTAGTTCTCCTTGTAGATGCCTTTTACACCGTTTGTTAAGTTTATTCCTAGGTACTTTATTTTTTTTGAAGCTATTGTAAGTGGAGTTGTTTTCCTATTTTCTTTCTCATTGTTGGTGTATAGAAAGGCTACTGATTTTTGTAAGTTGACTTTGTATACTGCTACTTTGTTGAAGCTGTTTATGGTGTCTAGGAGTTTTGGGTGGAGTTTTTTTTGGGGGGTTTTAAGGTGTAAGACCATGTCATCTGTGAATAGGGATAGCTTGACTACTTCTTTACTATTTGTATTCCTTTTATTTCTTTTTTTTGCCTTATTGCTTTGGCTAGGAATTCCTGGACTATGTTGAGTAAGAGTGGGGAGAGGGGTATCCCTGTCTCATTCCTGACCTTAAAAGAAATGGTTTCAGTTTTCCCCCATTAAGTATGATGTTGGCTATAGGTTTGTCATATATAGCCTTTATAATGTTAAGGACATTCCATCCATTCTTAGTTTTCTTAGTCATTTTATCATGAAATGGTGTTGGATCTTATCGAAGTCTTTTTCTGCATCCATTGACATGATCAAGTGGTTTTTGTCTCTCCTGTTAATGTGCTATATTACATTTAATGATTTGCATATGTTGAACCATCCCTGCATCCCTGTGATGAAGCTGATTTAGCCATGGCGAATTATCTTTCTGATATGCCATTGGATTCAGTTTGTCATTATTTTATTTAGGACTTCACATCAGTGTCATTAAGGAGATTGGCCTGTAGTTCTCCTTTTTGGATATGTCCTTGTCCAGTTTTGGGATGAGTATAATATTGGCTTCATAGAATTAGTTGGACAGCATTCCTTCTCTTTCTATTTCATGGATAATTTTAAGAAGTGTTGATATTAGTTCTTCTTTAAAGGTCTGGTAGAATTCAGTGAAGAATCTGTCAGGTCCAGAACTTTTCTTTTTTGGAAGATTATTGCTGCTTCAATTTCATTGTGTGTTGTAGATCTGTTTAGGTGGTGAATATCCACTTGGTTCAGTTTTGGATGGTCATAAGTATCTAGAAATTTATTTCCTTTGATGTATTGTCCCTTCTATTAGTATGAAGTGATCTTTGTCTCATCTGACCAATGTAAGTTTGAAGTCTACTTTGTCTGATATAAGTATTGCTATTCCTGCCTGTTTTGGGGAGTTCATTAGCTTGGTAAATCTTCCTACCTTTTACTCTAAGCAAGTGTTTATTTCTGTCAATAAGGTGGGTCTCTCATAAACAACAGATTGTCAGATCTTACTTTTCTTTTATTCATATGCGCATACAATGTTTGGGTCATTTCTCTCCCCTTTCCCCACCCCCTCCCATACCCCCCTGCCCTCTCCCTCTCACCCCTACCCCCTCTATACCCAGCAGAAACTATTTTGCCCTTATCTCTAATTTTGTTGCAGAAAGAATATAAGCAATAATAGGAAGGACCAAGGGTTTTTGTTACTTGAGATAAGGATAGCTATACAGGGAGTTGACTCACATTGATTTCCTGTGCATGTGTGCTACTTTTTAATCCAGTTTGCCAAATGGTGTGTTTTGATGGGGAATTGAGTTCATTGACTCTCAATGTTGATATTGATAGGTATGTGGTGAATCCTGCCATTTAGTTGTTTTTGTGGTTTTAAGATTTGAGTGTGAGCACCCAAAACAATGCTACTCTCTGATTTCTTCATTGCAAGCAAGATCTCTGAAGTGGTCTTACCAGGTGAGTGACTTGTGAATAGTATTTTGTTCCTTCTGTCCACAGGGGAGGTTGTAACTGGGACATGAGGTAACTCACTGTCCATTTTATAAGGTAGTCAGATCTGATGTTGTTTTCACCAGGAGGCAGCTGCATTGTCCCACAGCTGCAACTCTGTCTGGTCAGCTTCTTCCCAGCAAGGTAGGGCAATTCAGTTTTGAGTACCACCATCAGTCCCACGAGACTAGCTCAGTGATCCACCATGGCCCAGCTTTGGGAGGTTGACTTGTTGCCCCACTCGTGCTCTCAGTCTTTGTTACTTTTCCCACCTTCATTCATGAGAGTTCTGCTCCTTGCCCCACCTCTGTTCTCTGGAGCAGGTTCAGCATTCCACCTACTCCTGCTGTTGGTGTTAGGTTACAATTTGCTGTTTATACTTTTTAATTTTGTTAGGTGATGGATTTCCTCCTATAGTCTAGATTTTTAATTTCCTATAGACTTGTCTGCATCTTACTCTTGCTATAAACATCGCAAATCAAAACACTGCCTCAATTTACTCTGTACACAACCACTCATGGAAGGATCTTATATTACCTATTGGAACAATTTAACAGCATCATTCATAATAAATTTGTAAACTAATAATGGCTTCTACCTAACAGCTATAGCTCCTATGATCACAATATGGAGACTATGAGATGATGGTACATGACATGATATAATCATGTGATCACGACAATGTCATGTTTTCTATTTCTCTTGCCTTGTTTATTTTTTTTATGACCAGGATGACCATATATAAGTTAACCTAGAACAGTTCCAGTTTACAGTGTAAACTGATATGATTATTAGTACCACTATTTCCATTCTAAAAAGCACCTTTTTTCAATGGTAAAGGCTATGCTAGCCCATGAAAAACACTCAAGTGAAAACAAATTTCTCTGCACTTTCTGAATCAACCACACTGTCCATATTCTGCTGAGTCATTCAGGAATATGTCCCTGGTGAAGAAAAGGACTTGTTTAGGGGTCAGTCATACTCCTAATAATTGTTTTTATGTGTCACTTTAAGCCCAATGGTGAACATAGACTCTAATTGAAACCACAACATAAAATATTTGGTAGTCACCAATTGCTTCAGAGTTTAAACTTTTAAGGAAAGGTGTCATTACAGTTTTCAATTAACACTGACTTAAAGATGGCAATTGACAATAAAATACAAAATAAAGAGTGTAAATGTATTCCCCTTTGCCTTACAGAGGAAAATTATAATTCATATTAGAAAAGTAAGAAAAAAATGAGAAATTAAGTTCTGTCTTTGAAATAATGATTGCGCTGAACTGAGCCTTACTCCTAAAGAGTGATGGAAGCATCTTTGTCTTACCTAAGATCAGAAGTTTCCACATCAGGGATTAAGGGATTCAATCAGGTGTTTTATTGACCAGTTATACTTATTATTAACTTTCCACATTTTAAGTACTTTATAATTTGTAGTTAATGTGGCACATATTGATCCTTTGGTTTCCAAATTTATTTTTAAAATTTTCATTAGCATAAATTTTAATTGCATAAAGGAATTTCATTATGATATTTCTAACATGTATGTATGTAATGTATTTTGAGAGAAATTCACTCCATCTATAGTACTCACTGTTAAGTGCTCTCTCCTCCCCCCTTCAATGTATGTTTTTTGTGCTGTTTTCATGCATGTATAATGTACTTCCATAGTATTTATCCCCATCTCCCTCTCCTTTCCCCCTTCTCCCACACACTGGTCTCCCTCCCCACACAAAAAAGTCACCCTTTTACAATCATGTCATATTTTTAGGTCCAGATTCTTTATATGAGTGAAAACATGCAATATTTGTATTTCTGAGTTTGGCTTATCTTTCTTAACGTGATGTTCCCCAGTTTAATCCATTTTTGAACAAAAAATCATAATTTCTTTATGGTTCTAATGAGGCTGAGGGGTTAAAAACTTCAATATTATAAATTAATAAATTTAATATAATTTTAATATACTTTTGTAATCTAAGTGAATCTCAAAAGTGCAATAAATCTAATCATTGTCTTCAAACTTATAAAGATACTTTATTAGTTTTCTACAAAAGCTTTACTCACAGACAATAAAATTCAATGTCAAATTAGTCATTGATACTTCCAACAAAGCAAATTCAGCTTACATAACTACCTGACATCTTTCTGTTAAAGGATAAATCGTTCTGAAATTTTTTCTTAACTGATTATACTTATTTATATACTCTTTTTACACATTAAATTAGCAACTTCTTAAACACATTTATTTAATAGGTTACATACAATCAATTTTTCTTCTGTAAAACGTAAGTACCATGTTATCATGCACATTATTCTTTTACTCATGCTCTAGATTGCAGTGCTTTTCAGCTTCTTAAATGTACACACTGTCTTGCTTCAAGGTCCTTATTTCATTTCTTCTTAAAACACTTGTGTCCAGCCTTCGATGAGCTAAGCCATACCATTGTTGAGGTCTCCACTGTCCATTGTTCTGTCATCCTCAAGCTGACTATTTGATATGGTTAGCTCCCCACAGTACAAGGAACTATCCTCACACTTGTGATTATTTTTCAAAGCTTGTTTTTTCCATGAGAGTGACAGCAACATAAGAGGTAGAACCAAGCCTATTTTGTTGTTGCACTTTTTCAAAAATATTTTATTCCTTTGATTGTATAATTAGGACCATAATGTGTTCTTTCATTAATCACCAAAAGGTATGTATTATTTATTAAGTCAAAGATTTCCTGAAAGTTCAAATTAAATGATAATTCCTAATAGTCTCTTTCCAACATGCTTCTACTCAACTGAAAAGGAGAGCATGAGCCTGACATCATTATTCTCTTTCCATATTTCAGTTTTTTCCTTTATTGTTGTGCTTTATTGCTGTACATTGAGGTATTTATAAAGGTTCTTACAATGTATCGAATATATCATACATGAATTCACCAACTACACCTATCTGCCTTATCATCCCTCTCCTGATTCCTGAAACACTTTAAACAGGTATCGTTTTTGCATTTACATACATGTGTGCACATTATTTGCACCATAATCATCCATATTTCAATTTTTTTCTTTTGTATTTTCTCCTATTCATTTTCTGTTCCCTTTGTCCATTTGTAAAAAACACCTACTATTACTCAAGAATGATAGAAATGATAGAAATGTTAGGGAGATAACCTAATTCACTGAGGGAACAATGCATAAATACAGATGAATTATAACACTTAATTTCAAATAGTGTGACATTGGACAAGTTTCTTAACTTTCAAAACTTAGGCAATATTAAGTGGAAATGTTAACTTCCAAATTATAAAAGAAAGTATGAATAAGACACTGTACCATAGATTTTAGAAACAAGAGAGAAAAACAAAGAAATGACAATCATTAAACTGTGTTATTTTTGAAAATTTTAACTTAGACATTAATTTGTTACTAGTACTATTAAATAATTTTTGATGTCATAGAAAACTAAAATATTTCATTTGAAAATAAGAAAATACAAGGAGAAGCAACTTGTATATCATCACCTACTTTTTTATGTTTTTTTATTCTTTGCCTTGAATGATAAATTCAGTTGTTAAACAGGAAGATTACCTTATTTTATCACATAATTTTTCAATTGTAAATGCCCCTAGAGATATAGATGAAACTTTATTCATTTTACCTTTGTCCTGTGATTCCTACTTGACCCCTTTTAAGCAATTCATTTTTGTAGATAGTATGTATCATGAAAAACTTAAATCACCTGTATATAGTCCTTGTACACTTTTGTGAAATTTACTTCAGAAATTACAACTCCATCAACATTAGATTAGTTTTCTTATCACTAGTTATAATTTATAAGCCTTTTAATAAGCTATACTATATTAGTAAATGCGAATTTGATACATAATTGTTCTCTTCCATGAAGAAACAACCACTACCTTCATTTCAGTTCAGTTCAGCATTTTCTATATTGATCTTTCCTACTCTACAGTGAGTATTTTTCTTAGCTTAAAATATGACCTTCTACTCCAATTCCTGCTTCATTAGAGAAAACACATTTTAGATTCCAATTCTGCCTCTTATATGAATACATGATTTTAGAAAAAATTTTCATGTTTGGCTAAATTAAACTATATTTTTAGTTGTGATAAATTCTCAGAAACATTAAAATGATTTTACAGTTTTGCATAACTGATTAAGCACTATACAGTTAAATTTTAATTATACATGCTCATAATCTGATTACTAATATCCTAATCATTTTAATATTCTTTAAAAACTGTTGAAATGTTAAATCAAAATTTAAAGTGCACTTTTTCAGAAAGGCAAAGGGAAAACATTTTACAGTGAGTACTTTTCCTTTCTGACTGAAGACAGAAAAAATTTGTTAGTGACACAATCTGTGTATAAAACTCAGAGAGATATATTCTCTGAGTAACCTGTGAGTAGCCCAAACTTCAACACTGTGACAATCATTAAGCATTTTTGTTCACTTAGAATTTTCATTGGTAGTATAGACAAAATATAAGACAATGATCAGCTAATCAATAATTATTGTTTAAACAAATGGTACGTTTAAATTTTGTTGCTCCTAATTATAAATTAAACACTGCATTACACTTAGCAATAATTGTCATATTCTTTCTCACCTTAGGCAAATGTATATAGATAATTATATTATACTACTATTGTTTACCATAAAATAAGGATTAGTAGTTAATAAGGATCAGTAATTGATTTCACAATTGTCTAAATCTTATAGGACAACACATGAGTTTGTGAATGTTTTCTGTCACTAAATATGTATTGAATGCTTACTATTTGCCACAATTTGAGCACGACACTGAACTTAGTATGCATATTCAATTATCATTTTCATATATGTTCTTTCATAGGAAAAATTAGAAAAAACACCGACCACAAAAGAACATGACTCCTCCAATAAAAACTAGACAATTTATAAACAAATATGGGGTTTGCACTCAATGCATTCTGCTTGCCAGACCAGCACTCTACCCACTAGAACCATGCCTCCAGCTCTTGGTGCTTTTAGGTTATTTCTCAGATAAGGTCTCGTGTTTTTGCATGGGCCAGCCTACCTGCCCCTCTCTCATTAGCTGGAATTAGAAGCATGTGCCACCACACTTAGCTTAAAGACTAATTTGCTTCTAAAATTTCCTGTGCTTTCTTTGATTCTAAGAATTTTTTTTATCTTTAAATAAAATAACTTACTTATTTCCTTAAAGAAAGGAGGCTAATTATGGTGGTGATGACCATTTTATAGGTGAATCTAGAATCTCTAAATTTAGTAAGGACCAGAAAAATGGGATATCTCTTACTCCAGAAGTGAAACTACATAAAATTCTGTAGGGACCTACTTAAAATATCAAGCATGTATCTGTCCACATCATATTTTTTCTTACCTTCTTACTACCCACAACAGGATGGACCTCTGCTTAATGAAGTAAAGTTGAGGATCATGTGTGTACAGGAATGAATTAATGTCCATGTTTCCTCAGTCCATTTTAAATTAATGTGGTGTGGAATGGTCAGGAGAGATTCCTCTGTCTCTTTAATAGTTGTCCTGTGCAATGAGTTGTGTTAAATGACCCCTTTAAGAGACATCCTTCATTCCTGGCTCACAAAATTGAGTTCTGAATAGCACTGTTTTTAGTGTATTGAATTCAACAGATTGTACCAAATGGCCAATATATTACACAACTTCCAAATGGAAGATCTCCAGCTGAACCTCTCTTTTAGCCTCATTCTCAAGTATTTTCACTACGTATCCATTCACTTTAACACTGTCCTGTGCGCATCATTCATATTTCCCTGGAAGATGTAATCATGAATTCAAGCAACTCTGGAGCTTAACTATGTTAACTAATGGCCGCTTTTCTGCTTATATTAATGTTAAATAATGTCTTAAGTTTAAGTGATTGAGTCCCTCTTTAAGTTGAAAATGATTGCTACTTATGTTTTTGGAATTCATTTCACCAAAGGAAAAAATATAGGCGCAATTTTTTCTTAGTAATCACCTTGTCTTTGACAGACACCCTCATCTTTGTTGACAGGCTGAAAAATTCTGCTGTGGAACAGAAAGTAAATAAATAAATAAATAGCATTCTTCACACAGTGCTTGTGAGTCTCTGAAGTCTTTATTGGTACTCTGCACACCTCCACACCTCCATGAAAAGAAAAAGTAGATTTATATTAGAAACTGCATTGAAAAATGTCCACTTCAAATGCACTTGAAGGACTTTCCAGTTGTTTTATTACTATTCCAGAATACCTTCATGTCATAGAAATAACTGTGTCTAAGCAAGGTAGACGCTTTTATAAATTTGTGGGATGCTACCTTGAAAAAAAAAGATGGGAAAATAAATAGACTATATTCTGGTGTTGTTATTCATGTTTGAGTTAGAGCTTTGTAGTGGTGAGAAGAAATAAGTATCTGAGCAGCAATAAAAGATGAATACCTACCATATATCTGTAGCAATTCTACACTTACAATTCAAGCACAAGGTCAATAGAGTCAAATACACAGCTATTTACTTTCTATATAAAATATGCAGAAAATAATTTTGTAAATAGTACTTTGGTATCATATTAAGTGAAATAAAATTTTGAACTATAGTTAAAAATGGTAAAGATAGGAGTTACTTCTAACATGAAAGGCTGATTAGAAACTTATCAGATATAAGCATAATAAAATTAAGATAAATAATAAATAATTTTTAAATATTTTCAGATAGATCACCTGTTGCCTTACCTGAGAACTGTTAGTCTTTTTCTTTCTTCTAGGTATTCTTCTCTGGAAAAAAGATGGTGGTAGCAGGCTTTCTTTATGTATGGGTCCATATTTCTTGTTAAAGTACTTTCCTGCATGAGAAGCACAACATGAAGATAAGCAGACACACACTGAGCACAACCAGCCAAGTGTATCCACACATCTAGTCAGTGACATACATGAGGCACCATCCTTCCAAAATATCACATCACTTTCACTTTCCTACTACTACTGCTTTGGCCTCTTCCACAAATGAGTGGATTTAGCTGAAAGGACTTAAGAGATTTTTTCTGAAAATCTGAGAGATAAATTTTTCATGATCTAAATCATTTGTATTTGGTAAATAAAAAGAGAGGTTTATAAAGTTGAATCAATACACATTATTGTCTCCTCTAAAGTTCCTTTTGCTTAGAGGAAATAAAATAACTGAATCTGCCTTGGAATGTCCAGTGAACTCTTTCCATTTTCTCTCTTCTAAGAGAGAAAAACAAAAATAACAGGCCAGGACTGGGCCCAGTACTGAAGTAGAGGAAGATTGTTCATGGTGAGTTCTTCCATCTGTCCCTAAGATCAGCCTTCCATGTTTTCCAGGCTTCTTCTTATGCCTATGCATTGGGTGAAGAAAATAGCTCAATGAAAGGAGCCAGAGACAATGCCAGTATAGAAAAAGCAGAGGACAGCGGTCACTTAAATGCTTAGGAGGTAAAGCTCAAAGATATAAAAATACCAGAAACCCAACCCAAGTAATAATAATAGTACAAGCTTCCAGCCAGCTTAACTCTTGCCAGGTAAGAGTTCCAGTATTTCAACTGTTTTATGTACAGCAACTCATTCAAAACTCATTACCACCCTATGATAGGGTTACTATTTCCATTGTCATTTTGTATTTATTTATTTGTTGGTGGGATTGGAATTTGAACTCAGGGCTTTGCCCTCCAAAGCAGGTGCTCTATCTCTTCACCACATCTTTATTCCATTTTGCACTGGTTTTCTTGGAGATGGGGGTCTCACAAACTATTTGCTCAGGCTGACCTTGAACTGCAGTCCTCCAGACCTCAGACTCCCAAGTATCTAGGATTGCAGACATGAGCCATTGGTGTCCAACTCCTTGTCATTTTTAAGTGAGCAGTTGAAAAACTCGCACATTACAAAGGTGAGAGAAAAATACTTTGAATTCAGTCAGGCATGAGCTTGTACTGTGTTGCAAGCTTCATCAATATCAACAGAAGCATCAATATGGAAGACAACAAGGCTTGACAAATTATCAGCAACACAGAAGTTGATTTCCCTTTTGAGATGGGAGGTCCCATGAGATTGAGGGCATAAATAGAAGGAAAACATATAATCATGTATCTCCTGTGCCTGCCACAAAGTAAATGCCTAATTATCTGTTGAATTATTAGTGAATGAAAAATAATCATGTAGTCAGGATCTTGGAATGAGTCACAGGTTTTCTTAACAGTACTCACTGCACATGAAAACTAATTCTAAATACCAGATCCTCAAGGTGTTGCCCACCTGCACATCTGGAGACCAGCATTTAGGAACAGAATAGAGACCACTTTCCTGTAGTCCTTTCTGTTTATATTGCTATTCCTCTTATACTCTGGAAGTCTAATCTACCTGGGATCTCTAGCTTCCCAGTAGTTTTTCTATTATAGCTTGTCTTAAAAATCATTCAATCAAGTGTTTGTGACTTCCATGTGTCATGCCTGCTGTGGGTGATGACAGTTAAAATTCTTAAACAAGATAGAATCTTACCATTGCACTATTTCTTTCATTGGGGATGTAGAGAAAGAAGAATGGAATGAAGGAAATAAGAAAGGAGAAAGGGAGGGAGGGAAGAAGGGAAAGTAAAAGAAAGTAATTAACTTTTCCATTAATGGTAAGATTCTATGAATGAAATAGATTTGTGATATAGAGCAATGGACGGTTGGAAAACTGCTCTATATTAGTTGGTCTAGCAAAGCCTTTCATAACAGTATGATGTGATTATAAGAGGAGACTGTTTCTGTTTGTGGGCGAGGGGAACCAAAAGGAAGGGAGAGGAAGAGGAGAGAGTAATGGAGATGAACATGATCCAAGTATAGCTATTACCTTTCTGCAGAGGTAATTCTGAACTTGAAGGCCTTTTATACTGAATCATGTTTCATGTTCTCTTGTCCATTTAGAAGACTCTTGCTCTGATGGGGAATTTCAGGCTTGTGAGTCCAGTCTTCTAAAGAAGGAACCCAAAAAGCTGTTTTTTTCAGGCTCCTCTGCATGCAGACACAAGCAAGTGAACAAGGCTCCACCAACTTTTGGCACACTCAGGAGCCTGGCTCAGAACTGCTTGGGATAAGGAAGATTGCTCTGCCTGGGATCCTCACTTACATTAAGGTTCATGCCTGGTTTGCCCAGTCTTGGGAATAGCATTAACTACCATGTGGAGTTGCTATAAAAGTGATAACAGTCTGTGTGAGTTGCAATGATAGCTAGAATACAGCCCCATTTCTGGCAGCAGTACACAATGGCAATGTTTATTGTGTTTTCCTCATGACATCAGTTCTCTGGTGTGGATTTTCATATTATGTTTCAAAGCATTAACTTCACCGTATTTCTCCAGCCCTTCTACCAATACAAAACCCAATATTATGTCTTGTTTAATTAATCAGAGTCAAATACTCTGGATTGGCATTAAAAATCCTTGATGATCAAGGTTAGATATATTTCAGGGAACAAATCAATGTCAGTGGCTTCTGGTTTCTCTATAGCTAATTTATTCTACCTAGTTTTATCTAGTGTTATAATCATTCATAATCTGACTTGACTTATTCTTCTTTCTTTTCCCTTACTTCCATCAACACTGATATTTTCTAAGGGTAACACAGATCTATGTTAAGAAGACAAAATTCAGAGAGACTTTTTTGAGTTTTTCCATTTACCAACAAATCCCTGCTACTAATCTACTAATTTCATACTGGTCTCTTTTAGCTTCATCTTTGATGTACCCTATGTGAAGGAAATCTCTCTGTTAATGGTGTATTCATCCACCCAAACCCCTGAACTTATAGATGCAAGATCCAATGAGTAGCCTCAGAGCAGTTTCATTCTCCCTAAACATTGCCTAAGTCCACTAATATTTGATTTGTTTTATTAAAGTTAATTAAAATGTACCATATTTATTTATTTGAACTATTTCTCATTTCATTTACTTACCAAAGAGCAAAATAGCAACTACTTTTTAGAAGCAACACAAATAGAGAAAACACTTTGTCGAATTTTTTCTTGGATTGCAACTCCAAATGCAGTTCATGTGACCTATTTCACAAAGCCATAGACTGAAATGTTTAAAAATAGTTTGATCAACACCAATATTTGGAAGAATGTTAGGGACACAATTTAGACAGAGATAGTCATTGATTTTTATAGGATTCTTAAACCAACTATTTTCAAACTTCTGGGAAGTGACCCACAGCAAAACACATTGGATTTTGCAAGTCAGCACAGGGTAAACTTTAAATGAAGATACACATTCATAATTTTTTGAAAATTTCATGAATATGTTTTTATCTTTATAAATTTTAAATTAACTTGATATTTTATAATGTTTTTATTTACCAAAAAGCTCATTACTGATTTATTTAATTCAAAACTCACTACAATGCCCTATTTTCTGAAAAGCACCATTTTATTTTCATATTTTTATTTATTGAGACATATGAATTTTCCAAATTTATGGTGTACTTGCTGATGTTTTGATTCATGTATAAATTGTGTAATGTTCAAATAAGAGTAGGGATATTTATCTCCTCAAATATATCATTTCTTTTTAGTAAAAAGATTTGAAATCCTTCCCTCAAGCTTTTTTTTGAAACATACAGCACACTATTGTTATCTCTAGTGTTTCTACTGTGAAAAGCACTATTTTAAACTGATTCTGATACAGTATAGGTTTGATCTATTTTCAGATGGACTCAGGCAACAAATCTTCCCAGGATTTGGACTGTTTTCCAAGTGCTAAACAATCAATTTGAAAAATATTTCAGAATTCAGTTTATGTATAAATTATGATAGGGCTATATTTTCCTCAAAATGTCCGGTTTTTGGACTATTACATATCCAGAATTGCACATCACTTGGACATGGAAAGTAACTGAAAACAAAAGCTTTATACCCCCTTCAAGTGTCCTTTGAAAGTTAAACAATTATATGTGTCTCTGTTAAGAACATTTTTTAAATTGGGGTATGAAAATCAGAGTGAGTGAAAATTTAACATCTGTGGATACACTACAGGAAATAAATGCAGTAGAAAGACATCTATAGAATGTCACTTTTCTAAAGTGTGATCATTTATTTTCAAATAACCATCTGAATCACATTTAATGACCTTTTTGCACTGTTTTCACCACTCTTAGTAGTAAAGGAGGTAATAAAGCATTTATTCTGATCTATACAATATTCTTTCAATACCTTGTGAAATGCTCATTAAAAGTCTAACATGTTTAGAAATAACAGTATATTAATAGGAATGCAATTAATTTCTATTACTTATTGCTTTAGTCATTTAAAGTAAGTTAACCAGATGTCACGAAATCCTCCAAAAGAGGCTTTAAACAAAAAATGGAGATTTAATTAGTATGCACCAGTTAACTTGTTAAATATATAGCAAGTAGCTCATTAAACATAAGGTGAATATGTATTAGAGATGAATTGTACATTCCCTTTTACATTTATCTTCATTATGCTTGACTGGTCATGTGATAGTGACTTTGAAAGCCAAAACATTTTAAAGTATAAATATTTTGCACTTCTCATAATGCCAAAAGGAAGTGACATTATTTTTGTAGAAAATCAAAGTTTAATTAATACATAATAAGGATGATAATAACTAAAATAATTTGAATATTTAAACTTAAATATTTGAATAAATGCACATATATTAGAAGCAAAGCACAACCATCTCTCCATCCACTATGATCCTTAACACAGTTTACACTCTAATATTCTCAGTGAATGTTCAATCATTATCTAACTTCCCTATTTTATCCCTCTATTCTGCTTATAGTAAAATTAGTTATGTATATTTGACTACAGAATGAAATTCCTCTGTCTTCTGAAACTGTCATACTTATACTTTCATAAAAATAAACATGTAAGCTGGGCATCATGGTACATACCTGCAATTCCAGCTACTCAGGAGGCAGAGATAGAAGGATCACAGTTCAAGGTCAGCCAAGGCAAAAGTTAGTGAGACCCTCAAAAACAAATCTGACATGGTGGCACATGCCTGTATTTTTCAGCTATTCATACTTTCTCAAAACAGCAAACCAAGATAACTCTAGATATATTTGTTGTTTATTTGTTCATTAGCATCAGTAAGATTATCAGTTCTTTATCTCATATTATTGTCTTAATTTCACTTCCAGATTTTGGCATCAGCTTCTCTAAAATACACAAATGTTACAAGACACAGATATATTAACAAGATATAGCAATGCAAAACTACTTTAGAAAACAACACAATGGAAGAAATCAGAGTAGACAAAGTTTTTCTACTCATTACTCCATATCATGGACTTAATTTTGATACCAATGGCATTTTAGTAATCTTCATTTTATTAAGCGTATTAAGGTCCCAAAGCTATAGTGCAAGGCTCCTTATCCTTTTCTCTTTTGGGGTATCTCTATAAATCTTGTCTCCTACAGTCCTAAAAATGTTTTATGGTGTAATTGAGGTCACTCTGCTATGACAGTAAAATATTGTTAGTGATTAAAACAAATCAGAAGAATTCTTTAAACCAGTGTTTTGAAGCATTCAAATAAACAGAAGGCATGAATGCCTCTTAGTTAACTTGTAGGTAAGAAAAGAAGCTAGATTGGCACAAGATAAATCATCAAAAATCAGCATTGTAAGAACTGTGGTGATTTTAAAACTTGTCTGCATATTATTTGACATTCTTTCTGTCAAACTTTGGAGGTTAATTCCCCTTGTCTTGAATAGGAATCTGCCTTAACGACTTCTGTTTAATGAACAGAATGTGGCAAAAGTGATATTGCATGAAGCTAAATCTTCAAAGCTTTTATACCTGCCTTCTGCATCTTGCTCCCCCAGCATAAGCACCTATGGAGTCCAGCGCTGCCATCTACAAAGTCTCACTAATGTGAAGACGTTATCATGGAGACACCGTGTTAAGAGATGCATAGAAATAGAGAGATGAGAGATAACCAACAAGTAGTTTAGGACCCACCAGTGCATGACTTCTTTGCTTAACTCCAAACTGGTAAGTGTGTGAGCCCTGAGATAATTCTGGCACAGCCACCATTTGACTATGACTTCATGGAGTCAGCATAAAGAATTATGCAGTTGAGTTCAATAAACCTTCAAAAGTATGAGAAAGAATACTTAAGCGATCATTAGTGTCTTAACCCATAAAATTTGAATTGTTGTGCCACAATAGATAGCCAATTATTCAAATCAGTGAGTGCAGAAGCTCAGTAAAGACCATGGTAGTAATGGGCAAAAGAAACTTAGTGCCATAAGGCACAAGTTATCCCAATACATAAGCTTTTTTCCCCCCATGTGTAGTAATGATCAAACATCATTTAGTGATAATGTCTAGTAATTTGAATTTCTGTCCATAATTAGCAATCTTTATTATATAGGTAATAAATTTTAGAAAACTTGTGGTTGTACTGCAATATTTCTGGCATGAAAAAGAAAGCAATTTAGGATATTTTGGGACACTCTATTACATATTGCATGCTACTACGCATTTAGAATGCTCATGTGATTTGTCTCCAAAGTATATAAGAATTATTCATTCAGTATATCTCTGCATCAGAATGTATAGAACTGAGAAAAACACTGGAGCTACTCAATCAATATTGCTGTTATTAAAAATGAGTAAAATAATTTGTGCTCTTAAATTTTTAGAATATTAGAAGTATGCCAAATGTAGGTATGTATATGTGTCATATAATTTAATCCTTACAATACCTCTGAGGCAGGTACCATCACTTCCAATTTATATATTAGCAAACTAAAGGCCAAACAAGTTTAACATTTTGCTCAATTTGCCATAGTAAATTACAGTACTCTAAACCAGAGCTTCTGGTCCTCAATCCAGTGTTCTTCTCAATATATCAGGGTTACTTCACCTAAAACTTACTGTTAGTTTAGCAAAAATTGTTTAAAACAAATCCAATGGAAACTATGATACTGTGTGTATGTATAATACTTGTGTATTTCATGTATCATATATATGTATAATATGATGGACAATTATATTACATAGCATATACATGAAAGAAAAATGGAGATATGAAACAGTTACAAAGAAAACAGTGTAGTTGTAGGAGAAGAAACTGTAAAACTTCAAACTTCTGCAATTCTTTTCATTTTTGTTAAGATTAATCTAGACAAAAAACATACTTTTCTCCTTTATTATTTAACATTTCAATTGATTGCAAGTTTCTCCAATGCAACTCCATAGAATCCAGATTGTCTTTAAAGTTTTAAAGGCTTATTTTAAAGAAGGGAAAACTCGTGCTGTATCCAGCTGGATATTATAAAAAGGAAAAGAATAATCTGCCCTCTTAGTAACTTGAATAGTCACGTGGGTCTCTGGTTTTCTGAAAGGACCTATCAAAGTTTCTAACATGGAGTTGTGTTCATTCAGTCTCTTCATTCTCACTGCTTCCCCAGAATCCTTCTCTCTTGGTGGCAAGAAGGCAGGGAGGGTGAAGGGAGATAATGAGAGACAATGAAGGAGATGATGAGGGATAATGAGTGCAACAGTAAAACAAACAAACAAAAAAACTGGGTTTGAGGAATGTCAAGTAGTACATAATAGAGTGAGACCAGAGAAGGGCCACCTCACCTAGAGGTTAGAATAACCAATGAAATAATATGTGGCCATGTATGGGACAAGCTGTACCTCCCCCTTTTTGTAACTTTCACTAAATGGTATATAAGGAAAGCCCCCTTTATTCTCAGGGCTCAGCCTTTGGACTCTGATTCGCTGCAGGCTTGCTCAATAAATTTGCTTCCAGAAAGCCTTGGTGTCCTCTTACATCTTTCCTTTTCTTGCCTCTATCTTCTCTTTCTCAGAAAGTCCACGGATCTCATTAGAAACACTAATCTTTCAATCTTTTGGAAATACAGATAAGTGCAAATAATATAAGCATCTTGAGGCACTGCAGAGCTTCCATATTAATTACAGGAAAGCATGGTTCTATGGTATAGTGAAATCTTTAGCAGTGACTTGCTTACATAGAAAAACTTCTGAGTGAATCATGGAATTATGTATAATGCCCCATGATGCCTCCAATGAGTTATATTTTAACCAAAATTGTAATCAGTATGTCTCTATGGTAATTTGCTATTAAATTATAAGGCATGAGGACAATTGGAGAATCAAGAAGTAAGTAGCAAATTCTATTTCAATGAATAGGACCAGTAAAATCTGAATTGATAAACAAATAATGGAAGTCTTACAGTTTCTTGTAATTTCTGCCCTTTAAGAAATCATATTAAAATGCCTCCAAATTCTTGTTCTCAGAAGAAATAAAGTTTGCTGTATTTCTCAGAAATTTTAAATAAGACTTTAACACTCAAAATAAGATTTTTAGGATAATTATGTACTCTGTAATGAATCATCTGAATTAATTTTAATGCACAAGCTCTGTAAGTATGCAAATTTTTGCAATTTAAAATAATTACATTACATATGTATTCTCAAAAAAGGGAGATTTTACCAAACTGAGCTAAACCTGTATCCCATTTCTCAAATTTTTCATTTCTAGAACAAAGTTGTCTCTGACAAACTCACTTTATAGGGTTGACAATGATCGATCCTTTTTTTTTATTGTTTTATGTTTTATATGTGCATACAAAGCTTGCGTCATTTCTCCCCCATGCCCCCACCTCCTCCCTTACCACCCACTCCGCCCCCTCCCTCTATCACCTACCCCCTCAATACAGGGCAGAAACTATTTTGCCCTTATTTCTAATTTGTTAAAGAGAGAGTATAAGCAATAATAGGAAGGAACAAGTGTTTTTGCTGGTTGAGATAAGGATAGCTCTACAGGGAGTTGACTCATATTAATTTCCTGTGCGTGTGTGTTACCTTCTAGGTTAATTCTTTTTGATCTACCCTTTTGTCTAGTTCCTGGTACCCTTTTCCTATTGGCCTCAGTTGCTTTTAAGGTATCTGCTTTAGTTTCTCTGCATTAAGGGCAACAAATGCTAGCTAGTTTTTTAGGTGTCTTACCTATCCTCACCCCTCCCTTGTGTGCTCTTGCTTTTATCATGTGCTCAAAGTCCAATCTCCTTGTTGTGTTTGCCCTTGATCTAATGTCCACATATGAGGGAGAACATAGGATTTTTGGTCTTTTGGGCCAGGCTAACCTCACTCAGAATGATGTTCTCCAGTTCTAATGATCGATCCTTTTAGTACACACTGAAAGAGATGATACTTTTAGTCTCATGGGTTTATGGGGTGAAAAACAAAATTTGTTAAATGAATATAGTCATTCTCTAAAGGCTTCTTAAGCAGTCAAGGCACATAAGTGAATATAACATTTTTAAACTGGGGACATTAATATAATTCCAGATCTAATGATGATATGATAATGTTTTTAGGATAACAATTACATAATATGCCAATGATATTTTGTAAGGTTGTTTTCTTTGAAAACATGAAGTGGCCCTCCCAAAAGCAAAAAACTGAAGCATATCAGTGTACTTACTACATTATAAACTAAACTGAAACCTTTGAATTAAATCACCTGTATTGACTGTTTAAATTACAAAATTCAATCACATCCACAATTTAAAATTTTGTTTCTCCTTCATAGGGCTCAAAATAGGGATCCAAATAGTGTTTTCTTATGAGTAATAAGTTTTAGTAGTCATAGTACTAATAACAACAGTAACAACTACAGCAAATATTTATGAAGGCTCTACAATTTACAGGTTACTTTTTAATATATTGTTTCATTTGACTATTATAAAATATACTTCAGGGTATAACTGGGGTAACAAAAGGGAAAATCTTTTCTTTAGCCAGGTTGCATGCAGACCAGTTTACTCTGTTTAATTAAACTAACATCTTTCCTCTCTTTGTCTACATGCTGGAGAGTCCAAGGTTAACTCCCTTTACTTTTTAATTAGACCAAGCAGACTTCTAAACCTGTCAGCCAAGTCATATAGCTCCAGAGATGTGGCACTGGACACCTGGAGAATCAAGTACTGAAGCCATGATGAACCTGCATCTGGTCATGCAGTCAAGCTGAGTCCCTGAGCTCCCCTATAAAAGGTGGACATTGTATCTCAGAGGGCAGACAACACAGCTTTGAGAGGTTGACCCTCCCTGTTTTCTTCTTTGTCTGGCAAATAATAAATCTTATAATAAACCTTATTTCCTTTTCCTAAAAACCCTGCTCTCGTTTTTTCATAAATTCTAAACTGACTTTTAAGCCAGGGGACTGCTTTCTGGTAACAAGAGTATGTAATCCTTGACTTTTGTCAGTACATCTAATATAACAAGGTGCCCCATGTATTTTTCTTTGAACAAGAAAACCAGCAAGATCTTGTCTTCTAGTCCTCAAAGTAAGCTACAGGACACCATGAGTAATTGGTGTCCTCAAAGTAGTATAGCTAACGTCAATTAACAAATAAGCATATGGGTTTATATTCCACAAATCAGTGATGTGTGGTTTAATTGAATTGTTATACTACCACTTCATTTGTGTGGGAATTTTAAACTGCACACTTTCAACTGTTGAATTCTAAAGCTAATGTTTGATTCTCAAGTCCTTAAATTATCTCAGTGAAAAAATATGACAATAGCAAGAATGTATCAAATTCCTCAAGAAATAGAAATATCTATATCCATCCATCCATCCACCCATCTGGCATACTAAAGGAAAGTGGAAAAGCCAAATATAGTACATACTTCCACCAAGAGGGTAGATTTAACCTGATGATGGGATTTGGGACAACTCTCAAATCTGCTTTGATATTATTAAATTTCTTAATGTGTTAAATATTGCTGTTCTTTAAGAGAACATCTTATTCTATTACATTTAGGGGCAAACAGATTTTGAGCCCTCACTGATATGCTATCTACCCACGTTTATTAAGAAAAAAAACTAGAATAAGATGCTTTGCCTTTTGCAAAAGTTTGACTAATTTGACTACCTAGGGCTTTAATTCATACCTAATTTTGTTACCATAGCAACTAAAAAGCAAAATGCTGCATCAATTGAACATATTCTACAAATAAAAGAGGACTAAGTAAAGTCTTTAAACAATGAAAAGGAAAAACATTTAATTCTTAAGAAGGCATTCTTGGCCACTTAGTTAAAATTCTCTTTAGTGGGAAAAGGGAGTTTTTTCATAGTGTAATGTAGTTAAAATGATTTTATTTTTATCAAAAAGCACCTATATTTTCTTATCTGACTGAACTTGTTGTTTAATTGTTGATGTAATTTGATTTACTGAATGTCATGGATAATTATTTGGCTTAATTTGTTACTTTTCCATTTTCAGAAATAGAAGCAAAAATAGTCTAATGACCACATTTCCTGCTGGAAAACTGGCCAATCAATCTTATCTAGGCAAGAAAACTGACCTTCAGAAGTCTCTCCTGACTCAAAAGCTATTTCAATCAGTTGAGAATAAAAGTGTTCTATTTCCAATAAGCAGGAAAGAACTATGGGGAAATATCAGCAATGTCCTCAGAGCTATGGAAATAACAATGTTCTCAGAGCCATTTAGAAACAGGGATGCCAATCATTCTAGATAATTGATTATTTTACTAAGTATTATATTCTAAAGCAGCTTAAGAATCAATGGCTTAGGTAGAACATAGCACATACAATAGTTCCATAGAGCACTCATCCTCCTAGCTAAAGACTTGAAGAGAAAATGTTAGGGTCAGCAGAGAATTGTAACCCCACACAAATTCCCATACTATGTAAACCACTAGTGCCACATAAAGGAAGGATAGAAGAGCAGTAACAGGAAAGTGTTATGGAATCAATGCAGAAATCTTTAATCTAGGTATCATCTTTAGACCAAAGACTAACCTATTCTTGCTTTTAAGATGTTTGTACTCCTTGCTTAAATTACCCATATAATACTTAAAAGCTCCAATATTTCATATGATATTTTATACCCTATCATTTTGTTGTTACATAAATCTATACTTTTTTGTGTATTACTTTTTATATTGAACAATATTGCTAAGTGCTGGTCAATGAGACCAGATCATTTTATAGTTTCACATACATAGTCAGATAAATATTAATGCTTATATTTCCAATTATATTTCCTGTTCCTTACCTTATATAATTAGCAGGTCTTTGGTTTTGTTTGTTTGTTTGATTAACTGGCTGGCTTGCCTTGATTTTTTTTCTTTTTTGGTTCTGTTTTTGCTCTATGCTTAGCTGTGCCAAGTTAGTCCATTCTATCTTTCGCTTTACCACCTCTTTCTTTAGTTTTATGTAACCCATGGTTAATTTCAGGTACTGTAGTTTCAGTTCACAATTTTTATAGTTAATATGATTTTCTTTTCCACTTTTTTATAATCATTTCCAATTGCTTTGCCATTTATCTCTTTCAGCACAATGAGTAACTTTTTTCTTTTGACATTTTTGTCCATTTTTTTTGCATGTCTGATTTTCTTTGATGGCACATTAGACATTGTTAAAAATATGTGAATAAGTATTCTCTAGTCTAGCTAATAAAGTTCTACATTTTCATAAAGCTAGGGTCTATGAAAAAAACCTGAGTTATCATTCCTGTGCAATTTGTGCAATTGTGAGGTATAGATAACACAAGTCAGTGCTAATGCAATTACAGACCTGTAACATACTGCATAAACTTGGCCTTAACCTTACCTTATGCATTACTTTCAGAGTACCAAGATTCTATTTAAAATAGAATCCCTTGCATTTTAAATAATCCCTTCCTCCCTCCACTGTAAAAACTAAGCCTTTTGTAAATAATATCAATATTGTCAAGACAAAAATGACCCAGATATAGTAGCAATCATTTCACTTTGTATTTGTATATCAAAACACCATGTCACATATCCTCAGTATGTACATTTTTAAAGAGTGGCTTAGTACCTAAGTCACAGCTCTGGATTTCTGCTATATACCTAGTCTCTACCAGCTACTTTTCATTATTTTATTGAATCTTTTTTATGTATTTATGGAGATTTTCTAAACATATTTTGACAAGAATCTATTAGTCTTTTGTCTTTAGTGTGAGGATTGATCAGAATAAACTAGTATTATTATTAGAAGCAAACTCCTGGTTATCTTAAGTTCTAAAAAACTTTCACTAACATCATTAATGCCATCATTTTCATCATTCATAATTGATATGTGATTTTCAGTTTTGTTGTAACATTACATTTATCTTTTCTTCAGTATTAATTTATTTTTCAATGAGATCCAACCTTTGTAGTTCTTTAAGTGATATACCATGATTGATAAATTCTATCATTCTTCAATTTAAAGTATTGAATTTGACAAAATACAAATGCAGTTTATTTGTATAAAGATATCAAAATTAATATCTATTATAGCACAACCTTGAAAATATGTTCCTATCTATTTTTTTGGCAGTATCAAAGTTGAACTCAGGGCCTTGTGGTTGGTAGGCAAGAGCTCTATCACTTTGTCATACCACCAGCCCTCTTTGCTTTTGGGTTATTTTTCGTACAGTTTCTCTTCCTTTTGCCTGGGGCAGATACAGACTATGATCCTCCAATCTATACCTCCCACTTAGCTGTGAATACAGATGTACACCACCACTTCCAGCTTGTTGGTTAAAATGAAATCTTGCTAACTTTTTGCCTGGGCTTGACCTCAAACTGAGTTTCTCCCGAGTAGCTGAGATTTCAAAAGTTAGCCATCATTTCCATCAATTCTCATAGCCTCTTTTACTGCTGATAAGATGTCTGATTCTAGACTAAATTGCTTTTTTTTCTTTATACATTTCCTTTTACTCCTGTTACTTTCATGATTATTCTCTTTATATGTTTTGTATGATGCAACTAGGTGTGGATTTAACTTTATGCATCCTTTCTGGAACTAAGGGTGTTCTTATGTATTTGAGTAAGAGATAATTTAGTGATATCTCTTTATACAGTTCTTTCACTACAGACTCTTCTAAAATTTCCATTAATGGTATCTATGACATTTGCATTCCCTTCTTCATTTTTAAAATTCTTCCTCTTTACATTTTATATTGCATTCTGTATAATTTATTAAATTGTCTTCCAGGTCACCTGTTTTTATCAGTTGTATTTAATCTGTGGTCTAAAAATTGCACTGAGTTTTTTTTTTTTTTAATCAAATGACTATGTTGTACTTACCGTCCTAGTTTTAGGGTCTCACTGTAATGTTCCCATATATGTATATGCTATACTTTGATCAAATTCGTCCACTCTCTTATTTGTTCTTACCCCCCCAGTCCTGTTTATTTTACCATTTTAAGTTTCATCATGCTATTTTTTATATACATTAAAGGTTCTTCACTATCCTATCACCTCTTTTTCCCTCCCTCTCCTGCTACTTCTCCCCCAAACAGTTCTCCCTTCACATTCATGCCATATTGTTAATTTTCTTTTTTATTTTTGTTTCTGTATCTTTCTTCACCTGTTAACCATGTTAAATATACATTAATTTTAATATCTTTCCCTTTGTGTTCTGTGTGATGTCACTTTTTTGACTATTTTTATCTGCTGAATCACCTTTGAGATTGCATTTTGTACCAGCATTAGACAATTTCACAGTAAACTCATGTTCATCAATCATCATGTTCTTCTCTCCCCAGAGTTATATGATTTTCAAAAACATGTATGTATTCATTTTTCAACAGATATTTGTTTTGTAATTAGTATGTCCTAGGTACACTCAACATATGCATAGAGTAGAACAAAGCAGTTTCTTGTACTGCTGTGATTGTACAAATATATGTAAAGAAACAAAGGACAAAACAAAAAACCCACTGTGCTTGCCTGACAGTCAAGCGTTTCATTGTTCTTAGATGAGATTTTAGTGTAGTCTTATATATTTTATTCTTGATGGTAGTTTAGTTCTAATCTCACACTTTTGGTCAGTGTGAGATTCCTATAATGTATGTGTAGTTCAGTCTTTGCCTGAGCTATTTTGAAAATGGGAAAGTTAAAGTTTAAAAATACAAAAATTTTTATGGTTTGTAGCCAAAATTTCCCCCAAAAGTCTTTATGCTAAAGTCTTGGTGGTAGGCTTGTGATGCCCTTGGGAATTGGAGCAATCTTTAGGAAGTGGGGCCTAATAAGAGGAAGTTAGCTCGTTGGGCATGTCGTGTAGGGCATGTTGGGACTCTGCTTCCCATCTATCTCCACCTTGACCTATCTGTATCTCTCTTTCTCCTGCCTGGCAACCATGAAGTAAGAAGTGTTTTCTACCACATGATCTCCAAAATCATCTGCTGCCTTGTCACAAACCCCATAACTGGAGTCAACCAACCATGGACTGAAATCTCTGAAACTGCGTCAAAATTAGTCTTTTCTTCTTATAATTTAAGTATCTCCAGCATTTTGGCACAGCAACTGAAAGCTGACTGATACATCATTATAGATACCTTACAGTGAAAATGATTATCCTATCTTCTGTGAGACTCAAATTCTCAACTTTTTAAAATATAATTTTAATTGACACAGAACAATTTTACATAGTTATGCAATACATTGATAATTGTATACATATATGCAATGCATAATGACCAAACCAGGGTAAACATTTGGCATTTCTCTGTGTTTGAAGCCTACAAAATCCTCACTTCTGCCTTTATAAAACATATAGATTGTTGTAAGTATGTCACTCTGTGGAGCTATGCTCATTTTCCACAGTGATTCTCCTTCTGTCCTCTAAAGTAGCATCCTCATGATAGTGCAATCATTTGATACATATTAATTTTTTCCACTTAATATTTCTGTTTTTATAATTTAACTTTTAACCTATTAATCTTTCAGCCAATTAACTTCTTTTTTTAATTATAGCCTGGAGTTACTTCTTCATCCCTTTTCTCTTGAGTGATTGACAATTTATTTCTCCTCCATATTTGATACCCAGAAGTGGAATCAGAAGTCTAGAACTAATACAAATTCTACAAAATCCTGTAAAGCTAATAAGTTTCTGTATCTTGACCACCCATTCCCATAGATTTGATTTTAATTTGTTTTACTGAATTATATAAATGTAAAAATGAATCTTTAAGTTATTTATTTTAAAGCAGTGCATCCAACTTATGACTATCTTCAACGAAAACATGCTACCTTCTTTAACATGACCTGTGCACAATTATCTTCTAGACTACTCCTACAATTGATTTCTTTTCTCTTTTTTTTTCAGACAAAGTGTTATTATGTAGCCCAGGATGGCCTCAAACTTGCAACCTTCCTTTCTCAGACTCCTGAGTGGGATTGTAAACAATTAATTACTTTTATTTCAAATGCAGCATTTCATACACACCTCTCTAGAATTTATCTTATCTTTGAGGATAGTATCACTATATCAGATTGTTGAAATGAAAGAAACAAAAATATTATTTTCTCAGCCAACATTTGAGAAATCAACTTTCTTAAATTTTGTTTTATTTTCTATATTTTACAAGCATTTATTCACAATATGGACGTAGTAAGTATAAAGTATACATTGTGAAACATCATTTTCAGGAGTGATTGATTAGTTTGACAATGGAGTAATTAGTATTTTAGATTATAACTGTAAAACTAATTAGAAAAATTCACATGGAGTATTCGTCCTGTGTTTTCACATTTAGTCCATCAGTAAATCATGAAATATCTTTCCAAATACATTCATAAAAGGCTACACAATTTTCACATTATCTTCACAATAAGGATACACAATGTATTTAAATGATTCCTTTGTTTTTATATTTGTTTTTTATATAATTTTTCTTTTGGTGGGACTGATGTTTGAGCTCAGGTCTTCCTATTTGCAAAGCAGAAACTCAACTGCTTGAGCCACACCTCCAGTCCCATATTTTAAATATTTTTAAAAATCTACATGAACAATTTCAAAAATATGCCAAAATTAAAATAAAATCTTTTGTTGTCATTGCAGATTCCTTAAATCAAAGTTGCTAATCCACCATTCAATAATTTATGTATTTGTATACATTATCATTAAAATAAGTTGAGTACAGCATGATCAATAATTGTGCTGTCCCTGACATGGAAGAGTATTTTTCTATTTCATAGCTTTGTTCTTACTTTTAGTGCAGTTCCTGGAACACAACAGACAATAGACAATGAATACTTAAATGCTTTTTGTATGGTCATGGTTTCAGAAAACTTTTGATCACATAACCTGGGTGGTGGTATCAAAACTCATTTATTACTTCCATAAAATTAATACTTCATTACCTAGCCCTTAATTTTCTCATATTTTACTTTTTTATATTTAACTAATGTTTGCCAATTGGGTTTTTAAATCATTGCTGCTTACTGTTCAAAGCCAATGCGTATATATATACATATATATAAATATATTTGTATATATATATATATATATATATATATATATTTGTATATATATATATACAAATAGAATCATCAGAGTACTTGTAGCAAAGGTGACATTAAAGATTTCTCATAAATCCTCATGTGTTGATCAGAATCATCAATTAATGATTTGTTATCAGTCCAATAGTCCATGCATTGTTTTATTTTGTCTTGCATATTTCATTTAATTTTGCTTTATTTGTTATCTTCTCTGTCTCCAATTCAATTACTTCACCACTCTACTTTTTGAATATTCAATGCTAATCTAGTTTAAAAATTCTGAAAATTTACCTTTGGCATAGATACTCATTCATAATATTTTTTCTATTTTTTTCTACTCTGCAGATCATTTTTTATATAAGAAAAGCTATCCAGATGTACAGGAGTTTTTTGTTTTCTCTATTTGACCTCTATATTTATTTCAACTCTCCCAAGTATAGCACTATTATTTTGTTATTCTTCTTACCTTTGACAAGACAAATAAAGCTTATTGCAATTAACAGAATACATAGGTGAGACTTACACATCCTGGGTTTTATTGTTTCTTATACTATTTTTATACCTTCATTTTGATATATTAAATCAGTAGACCCAGACCAGATAGAAAGGATAACTAACTGTCATCCTGTCTGTTGGGCTGGTATTCCTTTGGGTCTTGTCACCTCAATTATACAAATATATGTCAATATTATTCTTTCCCCTTAAATTAATTTCTTGTGAGTAAAAGTATTTTTTTCCTTATGCTTGTCTAACATTTGTGCTATATGTCCTTATATTTTGTTATGCAATGATGCTCTGTATGCTTTTTTATTAGAGCATTTTGAGAAATATCATTACCTAATTTCTTAACAAATGTATCCTTGAGTAACTGAAGTGTTCATGATAAAGTTGCGATATAATTACATAAGTAGTTGAAAATAATATGTTTGAACCTGTCTTTATATTTAAGCTCATTTTTATGAAAAGAACATTTAAATCAAACTCACAGAAGTTTTATAATAGTTTCAAATTAATGAATTGTGGATAAACAATAAGCATGCCTTTTTATCTTAAAAAGACAGAAAAGTCCTAAAAGTTAAAATGTTTGTTATTGCTTTGCATAAAATATGTCCCAGGCTGTTTAAAGGGTTCACCTTAATTGCACTGCTTCATCCCCACAGAGTAGGTAAATGTTTGTTTTGTGTTAATTAAGAAGTCATTTAAACATCTGCTTTTATTTTACAGACTGCCTTTAAAGTGTAAAATGTCTTTTTCTCATGAGAGCACTTTATGCTCCCAAGTGGGAATTTTGAAATAAAGTGTGTCTTTTTCAGATATAAAGTCTAATGTTCAAAGGTTTTGCCATCTGTTCTGGTAGTTGCACTTGTGAGTTAGTTGTTTGGTTAGAAACAAACCAATGCATGCATTGGAAACCAAATGCATGGAAAATTTATCTTCCCTGTAGATAAGAAAAACTAAAAATACTGTCTGTATTTTACAAATGTGTTATTTTAAATTTTTTCGGTATGAGTCATATCTTATAAAACAGAAAAATTGTCACTAAATTGAATTCGTTATCATTCAGAAAAAGTAAAAACCCAATTCAGTTTTTCAAAGCACAAAGAGTTCCTTGTTTCCATTCAAGGTAAATAAATACATCAATGCTGCTGACCATATCTATTCAAGAAAGAGTTATAAAACCACAAATTGTTTCTCTAGTTGTTTATGGTGCCTCTAAAAATAAGTTATGTCTATTAAAATATAAACCTACTCTTTTGAGATATATACCAACCAGCTCTTTTGTCAGAATTAGTCTTTAAGAAGACAATAAAATATCATTTAATACAAAAGTTATTAGAGAGTTTTAAAATTCATTGCTGATTGGCAAGTTTAGATAGTTGGATAAAAGTTAATTTAAAAATAGGAAAATATAAACACAACATTTTAATGTTATGTTCTCTCTACTTGTGAAGGCAATTACCTTATTCACTTTGTTCTTATTAAGACCAGAATATCTACTCCTAGAGAATCTGTACTAATTCTAGAATTTCTTGACATGTTGTGATTACTATGATGATAAAGGTTAGCCCAGAATTTTCTGAGTATTGATTTATTGAGTATTCTTCTGTATTTCAGACATTGCTAGTAGAAATATGTGAAATGACATAAAGTACACTTGATAAAAACCATTTCCTTCATGAAAGTTTTGCTTTGGGACATGGTCAAGCAACTCTATCTTTGTAAAATCTCATAGACTTAAGAGATGGACATTGAAGAAGCAATCATCTTTTGGAGTCTTTGGCCCTCAAATGATTTTTGTTTTGATTTTTAATCTCTTTTTTTTCATTTTTTAAAATTTTATTTTATTTTTTATTTATTCTTGTGCTAGGTGGGAGTACATTGTGGCATTTACAAAAGTTCTTATGATGAGTCAAGTATATTGTACTTGAATTCATCCCCTGGAATTCTTGATCTTGTTACAAACCTTGATCAATTACAACCAATCAATAGAGGTAACCACACATGACATACATTGAACACTAAGTAGTTTTTATATCCACAGCCTTACTTCCTTTGTCTGTTATGTGCATAGTTCTAAAGGTGGGAATTTTAAATAATCACAAAGCAATATAAGACAGTTTATTTAATTTGTGCATAGCAATGCTGATAGAAACAATGGTATTACAAAGGTCTAGGTAAACAGCATGTATGTGAAAGGTATAAATGTTCAGAAATTTAAAGACAAGGCACATTCTGATTTTTATAATCAATAACATGTTCATGGAGATGTTAGTTTTTATACTGGGTTTTATGAAAATACTCAGAAAAGAAAATCAGGTAAGACAAATGAAAGTAAACCGCCCCCCCCCAAAAAAAATTAAGAAAAATCAGAAGAACAAAACAAAAGCTCTATTAAGATGATAGTAAGGAATCTAAACTAACTAAAATGAAGGTTAATGTTAATCATGTGATATGAATTTGAAATACAGGTTTGGAGGATAGTTGGAGAATATCTTAAATGGCTGAATTCTGGTTTTTTTAAGGTTAAAATTCCTTGTAAGAATTAGAATAACTGAAGAGCAAGATTAAAACGTTACTTTTATGAAGATGAATCAAGAGATTATGTCTTCTTTCATCCTGTACAATATGTATTTTAAATAAATACATCTTTTAATTTATTGTAGTATGTCAATTACATGAAGGGGTAATAGTCAAGACAAACCTATTGTCTTAAATAAAAACTATTATGATATTATTACATTTTTATGAAAATAGAGATGGAAATATAAGATCAAATTTGAAAAAAGGATAAAGCTTTGGGACTGAATAAATTTGCTAAAAAAAGTGATGAAGGTTTGGTTTGAAGACACATGGCATATAGTGAACACAATAAGCAGCATTGACTTGCCTAAATTTACTTGTAACTATCCCTACTTGTTCCCAAAGTAACCATGAAAAAACTGCACACTACTTCTGCCTAGTATAAGATCGGCTATATTAACATGTTCAGTACACATTTCACAAAGTTCTCATGAAAGAAAAAGTATGTATCTGTATCTAGATATGCATATATATATGTGTGTATACATATGTGTTCTTTCTTTTTAAAGGAAATATTATGTTAATTATTGAAATTAAAATAATAATATGGCTAAAATTTGTTAAATACTTAACATAAACTTGGCATGGTGCTACTCCATGCATACAATGTTAGGTTTCCATATGTGGATGAGAAATATCACAAAACAAATGATTTTTCTCTAAGATATGTGTGTATGTAAAATCCTATAGTATAGGATTCAATTTTATATTTGTTATTAATTTTAGAGAATGCTCAATGTGTTTGTCAAGGAGACATAATTTGTCCAAAAAAGCTCAATGGACAAATGTTTGTTCCTCTCCCACCCCAACAATTAAGATATTGATATTTGGATTTGGGGTTGTTGGAAAGTAATTATGCTATGAAGTAAAATCTTCATAAAAGGAATTAATCCCCTAGAAGAAGAGTCCAGTGTCTTTCTGCCAGGTGAAGACGTAAGTCTACTGCCTGCTAGTGAAACCATAGTTTTGGACCCAAGGCCCAAACTCCTGGGATTCCATATGCCAGTTCTGGCCACTTGCCCCCAAACACGAAATAAAGAGGCATGGTAAAGGCAGAGAAGGGAAGTTTCTTATGCAGCTCGGGACATGTGTGAGAAGAGGCAAAGTAAGCATTCAGCCCATCTTCAGCCATCTTTGGGGTACAGACATGAGTTATAGTTTTAAACAGACAAAGAACTGGGGGCAGGGGACAAAAAGTATGCATAGCTAAACAGTCCCAGGAGCCACAGGTGAATCTGGTTGGTCATTATCTCAGTCCTTGTTCGGGGTTAGGTCCCAGAACATAGAAAATAGAGATGAAAAAATGAGACTGTTATCTGGAGCTGAAAGGGGATCTTACTGTTTGTTTGGGGTAGTTTCAGTCACTTGTTATTGATCATCCCTGACCTTCCTTGAGAATGTCTCAGAGTAAAGACAGATACAAAATGGAGGATAGATGCCATGCTTTTCTCCTGCTTTTTAGTTAATTTGTGGGCCTAACTAAGGAGTCAGTGCTAGAAAACAACTACACTGTCACCCTAATGTGGGAATTCAGGTGCTAGAACTGTGAGAAATAAATGTTTTAAATCACCAGTGTATAGAAATTGGTTATAGCATCATGGATAACTAAGACAAAAATAATCCTATGGAAAACTCTCCACTGATAATTTTAGTATAGAGTTTAGGGTGTATGCTGGAAGTTTCAATAAAACAACATATCAGTTTCCACTATCAACATAACAAACATGTATTCAAATGAATCCACTGAGTTCCTCTCCAGTTAGGTTTCAAGCAGTTATCCCTAGTTCTGTGGCATGTACTAACACAGTAAGATGCAGTTATTCAGCTCTGTAGCACAAACCATTAGGAACTAAGTTAATGGTAGGGACATGGCAAAATGAGCAATTTTTTTCATCCTTCCAACTGCCTCCCAAGGAAGTAAGCCCCCCTGACTGCTGAAATAACTTACATTACCTCAAATACAACCTATAAGAGTCCTAATAATGAAACATGTACTCAATCTTCCCTACATTATTCATTTATCTTGAATACTTTTATCTAATTCCAACTCCCTGGAATTGTGTTATCTCTGGTTCACCCCCTTCTTATTTCTGTGATTTCAGATTTCCTTCATTCTCTCTCTTTCTCATCTCTATCTCTGATATGGTTATCTATCTCTATCTCTATTTTTATATCTCTCTGCTAGGGAGCTACCCTGAGACTTGAACATACTAGGCAAGTACTGTATCTACCCTTTGGGCTACATGCCTCGCACAGATTTTATACTCTTAATATTTTTACTAATTCCTTTGTTTATTATTTGGGACTTAAGCTATTTATAAAAAAAAGCATATTATATCATCAAAACAATCATCTTTGCTCTAAAGTATTTGAAAACAACTGCATGAAATCTTTTCCAAATGAATGGCAAACAAATTAGAAGATGAACGCAATAAACAGAGATTCAAATCCTGTGAATTACAAGAAATAACATGTAAACATAATCTTGTCTATTTTCATTATACTCTTTCAACAATTAAAAGATCAAAAACTTGGCACAGCATAAAATAATTAAAATGTAAAAGGGAAAATGTGTGTATCCATTACATCCTAAGATACTAGATTTCTTAAAGAGCATTGAAAGATACACAGCAGGAGTCAACCAGTCTTCAGTACAGCTGCTCTTGTAACCTGAGAAAAATCTTTATACATTATTTAAATAAGTAGATGTGGCTACATTGTAACATAATGCTATTTTAAAAAAACATAAAATGGGCCAGATTTAACAAATAGGCCTTAATTTGGTAATAAGACAGGATAGATAGATGAGACAGGGAAACTAAAAATAATAAATATTAAAAGGGCCAAACTCAGACCTTAGAACCAGAAAGTAAAAACTGAAAAATCAGAGCAGCAAGCTCCCCACCCACTACCTACTTTTAGATGTGAAATTATAAGAATAGGGGGACATAATGGGGCTGTCTGCATCTGCCTTCTTTTTTGGGGGTGTACTGGGGCTTGAACTCAGGGCCTCAAGCTAGTTAGTCAGGCACTCTACCACTTGAGCCACTTTTCCAGCACGCACATCTGCCTTCTGCTTTGACATGGTAAGGAGATGCAAAGCTTCTTTAATGAGTATAGAGACAAAAAATTGGAAGGGACATATATTGTTCCTATGTTTGAGATCACATTTCCATATTTTAGAATAACAAATATCACTTATCTTGGCCACCCAGAGTTAGTATCCAATGATTAGGAGTTGCTAGACTTTGACTTGATGACATGTATTACCCCAGTTCAGAGCATATAGAACTCACAAAAGGGCCTCCATTTTTGAGCTTGTCTCCCACCCCTGCTTTTCAAACAGGAAGTGCTTTTTCTCTTCCATTTTTAAAAGTTTCTACCAACTTTTATCTTGTTACTTAAGATAAATCTTTGCTAAATCTTCCACTTTTGAGATTCTCCTTTAATTTTAGTGAGATGAAATACTTTTCATGCATTGATCTCAAGTTCCTGTGATTTTGTCTGGAAACTGAGAGGATAAGGAAATCATATTTGAAGACAGAATCATACAATACACAGACTTTTATGCCTGGCTTATCTTGAATAGCACAACACCCTCGAGGTAATTCAGTACATTTCAGTAATGCATTTTCTTCTGGAGCTATTGTGAATAACACTGCTCTGAACATTTACATACAAGTTTTTGTGTTAATACGAACTCATTTCTCTGAAATACAAGTCTAGGAGTGAAAAATCCTGTTTTTCTAGAATTTTTATAGCTTTAACTCCTGCATCAATGTTTATGATCCACTTTGATTCAATTTTCTATGTCAGCATAGTACAAGATGAAGGGTTGTCTTAGCATCGAGTTTTAAATAATACTATCTTTTAAATTCTATTGAATATCTCTGACTCTCTTGTTTAAAATTAACTAGCATGCACATATGGGTTTATATCTGGATCTGGACTTCAGTGCCTGCTCTTACAACCATATCACCTTGTGCTGATAGCCACAGTTTAAGAAGTTTTAATATTAGGTAGTGAATGTCTTCCAAATTGTTTTTATGAAACTGTAGCCATTCTAAGTTCATTTTCTTTTGTCAATCTTGGGTCAGCTTTTCAAATTCTAAAAAATGTAACAAATCTTGCTGTGACTTTAGTAAGAATTTGTTTTGATTCTCTAAATTAATTTATAAGGTATTATTATTAAAATATTGTCTTCCAAAGCAAGAAATTTTGTTCCATTTATTCATATACTCATTGATTTTCTTGGCAATGTTTTATAGTTTTTTCAAGTCTTGCATTTTTTTCATAATTTTATTTCTAAATACAGTTGACCCTCATGCACTTGTAGATTTTGTTATTTGTAATTCACCTGCTCATTAAAATGTATTTTTAACCACAAATCAACACTCCATAGTGCTTTCAATATCATTTGGGAATATGTGCAGAGTGGCAAAAAAATTTGAGTAATCCAACTTGTATGTGACCAGCTGAAGTAGAACAAAGTGATTCTCTGCCATCTTGCTCAGTTCTCATACCAGAGATGACCAAAAGATGTTTAAGGCAGTGTTAGGAGTTAGTTTGATCTTAGGCAGTTAGGGATGGGGGCCATGAAGGAGCAACTGAAGTTAGCAAGGGATGTCAGACAAAAGAGCAGAGAGTGGCACAGACAGCCCTGAAAATGCAGATGTGGACTAAGGACCGGGAGACAGATAAAAACAGTCAAAAGTTAAAGACAAACGACCATTAGGGAGAAGGGAAGAAAAAACATGCCAAGACTCTATGAGGAGAAAAAGAGGGGTCGACCTTTCAAAAAGTTGTATCCAGGGATTTGTAAGGTCTGCCCCAAAAGCACACCACAAACTAGATAAAAACTATCATACGATGCAGTTGCCATGGCTCAGACTTTCTGACTCCTACTCGAGCCAGTGCTCTATCATTACTTCAATAAGCTTCATTTTTGCTTGCCACTCACCTGTTGTCCGAGTTTGTCATTCTTGACTGAACAAGGACAAGACAAACTCAAAAACCTGTATCAGCAGTGGTCAGTGCGTGTAATGCGAGAAGCTTCAGCTCTGGGGCCAGTGGAAAAGGTCTGAATCCCAACTGAGGAATCTTTTATGGTTATAGCTTCAGGCAGGTCATTTAAAATCATGACTTTTGGTTTTTCTTTTGTCAGATTTTAAAAATGAAGGCTACTAAAATGAGTTTTTTTAGGATATAAGATTATAATCTGCTACATATATTATAAAACATATAAAGTATATGTACGAATGCATGTTTTATATATTTATACATGTGTATGCTTTTTTTCTCCTAGGAGCAACAAATTAATATTCACTAAGGCAGTGTTAGTAGAGCCTTTATAAAACATAATTACTGCAAATGATAAGAACTGACTGTTTTTCTTAATTCTATTTTGAGTGGAATTGTTTCAGAAGTTTCACCTATTGGATTATTTTTAATTTGGATTTCATTTGTGTTTATTTTTATTGCCTTGTATCACTAATTAAAAATTATTTTAATATTGAATAGAAATAGTGAAACATATCTTGTCTTTTCCGACTTTTTGTAAAAAGACATTTGGTCTTTCTAAGTATAGATATTTTCGTAGGTTGAGAAATCTGTTTATTGCTAGTTTATTAAAAGTTTTAGGGGTATTGGATTTTGTATCTGTGATAACTTCTTTGCTTTGTTCTGTTAATATCATACATTACCTTAATTGAGTTTCAGAAATCAAAACAACCTCAAGTGCCTGGCATAAATCTTACTTGGAAATGACATAATCTTTAAAAAAAATTTTTAAGACTTTGCTACTGATATACTTTGCTTAAAATAAGACTTCTTTGACCTTCCCACTACTACACCTAGACACCCTTCAGCTAGCCTGCAAGCCCCTTTTCTTGAAGCCTTGCTTTAGAAAATTTATAGGATGTTCTCTGTGCCTTTATATGTAAATCTGTTTTAAAAGTTTCCTTTAAGTTTTACAATCAATGATTGTTCTTCTCAAAGACCTTAAAGTCTCCTTTTGAATAGGTACCATCTCCCAGTCTCTGTTAAGATGGTTAGGAACCTAAATTTTGTGGTATCTTTCTTCTAGCTGTAAAGCTAGCTATTGCATATAGATTGTAGGCCCTCTGTGTTGGCTCCTGACTTTACTCAGAGGAAAATAAACTTCCTCATGTTTTTAGGTTTCACATTGCTTTCCTTCCTCTATTCTTTTTTTGTCTACTTTTATACTGAACAAATATTAAAGTGTACCATATTAATTCTTCTGTTGATATTTTTAGTGTTTTTTATTTATTCTCTTAGCACTTGCTTCACAGATTTTATGCAAATTAGTATATCATAATCTACTTTAGATTAACACTAACTACACTTTAGTGCAATGCAGAAGTTTTGCCTGACCTGGTTTCTTCTCACTTCCTTTAGTTATTGTGATATATCTCTATTTTGTAATGTAGAGTTAATATTTCATTTTTGTTTTTACTTCTGTGGATTTAATTTATATATCCTATCATTTCATATGAAGCTGAAAAATGTATCTTAGTATTTAAAAAAATACTTACCAATTTAGGTAAGAAATATATTCCTTCAGATTTTGTTTATTGACACTGTTACAAGAGTTTTTAGGCCCTAGGCCCAAATTGCTGGGTTTCATAGGTCAAGTCATCCATGAATCTCAAAAAAGAAAAAAGAAAATGGTAAAAGGACAAAGAAAGGAGGTTTATTATGTAGCACAGACATGGCACAGGAAGAGTAAAGGCAGCATTTCAACCCACTTTCTAGGCACAGATATTTGCTTCAGGTTTAAGTAGGAGGAAGAATTGTGCTCAGGGGGTTTTCCATAATTATTAAACAGTACCAGTCACAGGTGTGTCCTGGAGGTCCAAAGTGGTTATAGGTGGCAGTCACAGGTGGTCCAGCAACTCCTTAAGTCAGGACTGGTCAAGTGGAGCTTTGTTACAAGTCACTGATACCTAACAGGTCATTTTTGTCTCTTGTTTGCACCTGCCTGGATCCAGAAGGTTGCAAAGTGACTGCAGGATAGATTAGTTCAGAGGAAAGGACACACATACAAAATAGAGGCTCAGATGTCTAACTTTTATCCTGCTTTCAGCTAATTTGTGGGTCCAAGTAATGAGTCAGTGCTTTTCAGTAGAAGTAGCTTCTAAGTACCTGTTACAAGATTGTCTTCTTTTATTCACATTTATTTCTGAAATATAGTTTTGCCTGGTATAAAACTATTGGTTAACAGTGTGTCCACTGGAACTTATATACAGCACACTGCCAGCATTGAAGGCTTTTTCTTTACTTTGAAATGGAATAAAATGACTTTAATGTGTCTAGATATAGATTTACTCTTAGACCAGTCAGAACTAAGCTTGGAGTTGGGAGTGGGGAAGAGATGTAGAGATATGTTAAATGAAGAGGTAGAAATAGGAATTAAACAGATTATTTTAGTGGAAGTGTGAAAATTAGTCAATATATGAATTATACCTGGGTATCTAAAGGATGTCAAAAACTCATGCTTCATGTGCTAATAATTAATGTGATTAATAATGAAAAATGTCTTATCTTGAACTTATTTTTCTCAGGTTTATCATCACCTTTACTATTCCTGGCTAAAACTGAGAATAACCTGATGTATACTCTGCATCAAAACTTTATGTATGTTATTTGTTGGGTATAGTCAAATTGTAAATACTTTTGGATAGAAAGTAATAGGAAAATTGTAACTAATTATATTTGATAGTCATGTAATGCAAACATTAACTTTTAACTCTGTTCTACTTACCATTTATTTTACACTTGTTAGCATTAAAAGGCCTTTCATACTTTTAATTAGCTCTTTCTTCTTCCATTCTTGACAAGTACACTATTATCAACTTAATAGAGGAAGATACTCATCCACCCGAAAATTTAATGAACTGACCAAGGACACAGAGTGAAACTGACAAAAATTTAATATCCATACCAGCAGTGTTAAAATTGCCTACCAAATCGAGCATAACATGCTCCATTTGGAATTTGGGGTCACATTAAAGACTGATTGCTCAGCAATCAATCTAGCCAATGAGGAAGTAATATTAATAGGAAATTAAGATGGCTAAACTTATAACACTGACCATGAAAATGCCTGTTAAGTTTTTTTTTTTTTTACTTTAAGGGAAAAACTATAAAGATGAGGCATAATGACAAAAAAATTCATATTTCCCCAGCTAGTAGCCAAATGAAGACAGAATACAAATAATTGTTTATGCCACTATCTTAATTATGTTTCTTAATAAGGTTATTTATGGTCAAATATGCTTGTAATATCTTTCACTTTAAAGTGCTCTTTTGGAATTTGATGTTTGGGATTATTTTCAATACAAAAAATTACCATGCAGTAATTTTAAATTAAATTGCGTCTTCTGAAAAACAATTAAAGTAACTTAAAATTTGGAACAGATATAGGAAAATGTCTGACCTGAGAGATTAAAATTAATTTCTTTATATGATGATTTGCATTACCAACTTTTAAAGAAATATCTTATATGAAATAAATAAACTTTTTTTTGTATCTTAAAAAAAGTAACTATTTTTAAATGCTGTCTTAAAGTCTAAATGAGATAGATATTACATTTCATTTCTTAGAGGTTAATGCAAATGTCCTGTGGGAAGCTGACCACAGCAGAGACATCTGACAGGTGATCAAACCCAGCTGCAGACAGAGTTCTGCAACTTGTGCCATGCCTGGAGTCACAATTTCAATTCTAAAATAAAGCTTTAACTATCTTTTCCATTTACTTATTTGTTAAATTATGTAACCAAGCAAGAAGAACCTTTCATAGCCCACTAAAATAAAATCTATGCATACCTTTTTTAAAAGATTAAAAATCATTTTCAAGTAGACCTGAATGCAAGTTAGCAAGCTAAAAATCATTGATTAAATAGTCTGAAAAGAAAACACAAAGGAATTCTTTTATTTAGGTAATCTTTGTTTTATTTGTATTAAATGATGCTTTGATCCTAATATTTTGCTGTTTCTTTGAATATTCAGCTACTTTCTTTTAATCATCAAAATTAACTAGGAATATTTAGGTACACTCATGAAAATGTTGATTAATATGAACATACAATTTACAAAAAAGGAAATTGATGAAAGTAACAAGATAAGAAGACATATTCAAACTTACTAGTAATCATGGAAGTGCAAATTAAAACCACAAGTTATCATTTATATCTGGCTAGACAAGGAATAGAAATCCATGTATTGATTGTGCTGTCAATGACATTGGTATATAGATATGCCAATACATTGCTGAAAAGAGTGTAGACTGGCACAGCCATTCTGAAGAGTAAGCTAGAAAGAGTCATTTGAATATACATATAACCTATAACTAGGGTCACAAGTAAATTTGAGATTGGAAGGAGATGCTATATAGAATATTCTGAGACAGCAATCTTAAACCATCTCCATTCTGAGCAAGATGAGCATATTCTTCAAATTATTTATAACCCAGCAATTTTTGTTCTTAGTTGTACATTTCAAAAAACTTCACTCAGTGATCTGTAAATGTAGACACACAAGAATCATCACAGAAGAGTAGATAAGTAAATATTTACATTAATACTCAACTCCTAAACTAAATGAAATTAGCTAATCTATATTAACATCTAATCTGAACTATGATAATATATAATTTGTCATTACTACTTAATGGATTTTAAATCTTAACTAGCTATTACTATTTCTTTCTTGTAAATTTTCTCATTTTTTATCTTAGAACTTTATTTTATATTTTCATGTTAGGACTTCAATAGAAAAATACCTCAAATACATCTTCACTCTAAGTTCTTCCCTTTCACCTAAGCTAAGAAAAATGGACCTATTCAAATATGCTTTATCTAAAAGCCAACATAAAAACTACACAAAAAATAATCAAGAGTCTATCTAAAGAGTTGTTAAGCATTTGCTATGTATCCTATACACTTCTAGACAACAGAGCCAAAACAAAATAAAATAAGTTACAACTGTAGTAGATTCTATCTATGAAAATGAAAAAATAAAGATAAATAAATCTCATGATTTCAGATGGAGAAACTATGAAGACAGTAGATGGGGCTGCTGTGAAAGTAAACATGGTTGAGAACTTACTGCTTTAAAGAAGCAGGTGAGGAAGTTCCTTTTTGATAAGGTCACAACTTAACTGCAAAATAATTGATCAAAACTGTCATTTGTGAGAAGAAAGAGAAGAGTTCCCTATGCAGAGAGAGACAAGAACAAAGGATCCTTATCAGAAACAAGCTTCGAGTGTTTAAAAAAAGAAATAAGACACTCTTAGTTGGACATTGAAGCAATGAAATAGAGTACAAGACAAAACTGTACAGCTAGACAAAGATTCCACTTATTTCCACACACAAGAGAAACACGACTTTACTTTCATTTAAAAGAGATTTTTGTTGTTGCAGCTTATAGAATTAATTGTTGAGTAGATAAGTGGAAATGCTGGGAGACTACTGAAGTAGGCCATCAGAGATATAAGCTAGTATAGACCAAACGATGATAATGAAATAATGTGGTCAGACTAAGATATGTTTCAGACGAGACTGGGTGCATTCAGAGTGGTATGGCCATAGACTAGGTTATGTTTCAGATGTAGAAATTTCATGACTTGGCTTATTAATTGATTGGCTATAGGGATCAACACCATACTACAATTAGACGATGGCTTGGGAGATTTTAAATTAAACAATTGGGAATTTAGTGGAGTCACTTAATGAAATGGAAGAAGTAATGAAGTAAAAGATTGGGAAGAAAAAGTTTCATTAATTTTACCAAGTATAGTGAGTACCACAGACTGATAGATAATTAAATTGTTCCCTCATCCCAGGTGTTATTCCTCTAGTACTTACTCTCACTAAGATATTTCTTCAACCATTGAGAAAAAACTCCACTCTTTCACCCAGCTATAAGGTGGTTTCCAGTCTGATGAATTCTGTGACCCAACTGTGCTTTAAGGATTACTGAAGCTTCAGGCCTGTGACATGACACAGTACAGACAGGGATACCTCTTCCACATATTTTTGCATGAAAACCAAGAAAGTATATTGCAACATTATCAATAAAGATTAAAAGTTCATCAAAACCAGACTCTAAACTTAATGGGTAAGTCTTACCTCTACAAAGAAGCCAAAAAGGCATGCATCAGTTTTCAGTTGAGGAAGATGGTATAGAGCCATGATTGCCAGGTGGTACATAAATACAGATGAATTACAATAATGATATCTAAATAAAGAGTGTTATTTATAAGAAAAAACACATATAATATGATACTATCATGTTAAGTTTTAAGTATTATTTGTATGTAAATAATAAAAGGACAAACAAGACTAACACCCCAGTAAAATGGGCAGACAAGGTGAAAAAATGATTGAAAGACACTCAAATAACCTCTGAACACATGGAAAATGTACCTGATATCATGAGTCAACAGGGAAATGTAAAGTCACAACTAGCTACCCTTTCACATCCATCAAAATGGTTATATTCTACACGATTAATAACACCAAGTGTTAGTGAGGATGTGAAGAAGGGGAAATTCTCATGTGTTTCTGAGTGAAATACAAATGATAAAGACATTTTGGATTTTTGGGGGCAATTTCAAAAATGATAAGCATACACCCATACCATGACAAAGCAATTTCACTTCTAGATAGATGCACAATAGAAACCAGGGCATATATATGAACAGGGACTTGAAAGAATGTCTTTAGTTTTAGTCAGTTGAGAAAAATGCAAACAATACAAACTTCCATCAGCAGATAAATAAACAAACTCTGGTTACAATGAATCCTTTTCAGCAATGGGCAGGAAAGAACTATTGTTACATACTACAACATAAATTAATTTCAAAAACATTCTGAGTAAAAGAAACCCAATATACTATATGGTCCAATTTATATGAAATTAGAGTGCACAAAACTAATATAGGTGATTAAAATCAGAACAATGGTAGACTTCTGACAAGGGATGGAGGTGGAGTATAGATTGGTGAATTTCAGGAGGGAATTTTTCATATGACAGAAATGTTATCTATCTTAATCTTAGTAATAGTATTGTAAGCCAGAAGTCATTGAATTTTATACTTCATATGTATGAATTTTATTGTATGAAATTATAACCTCAAAATAAATAAAAACAATAATTGTAATACTGTTTCAATATAAGTTAGAAGAATTGAAAGAAAATTGTATAGCTTGTTCTAGTCTCAGTTTTGGAGGAGGCCTCAGTTATTCAGAGATCTGATATGTGGCTTATTGAAACGTTTTGCTCTCTCCTTGAATATACATAGGAACAGGACACATTTTATTCTCAAAATTATAACAGAAGCTAGCCTAATGAATCTTGAAATGTGTCTGTCAAATGATGAAAAAGAATGTGTGTGCAAGATCTGTGAAATACAGAAATGTTTTGTGCCATGATTTATAGCTGTACTGCATGGAACTCTAAAATCTTAAGGCTTTGTATTTATACAACATTAAACCTCACAATTCCTGCCTTCTAGCTCAACAGGGCCGATTATTCTTTATCATAATTCATTTTCCATTGCCAGTGTATAACTCCATTATCAATCATACATGATTTATCTGTTTCTTGATTCAGATCACTGTAGTATACCTGGTTCAGGTGACACAATATAGATTTTAGGATGGGAATGCATCACTGTCTGCAAAGCAGAAATTAAATGAGAAATATGAAATTATTCTGGAGGAAAAAGGTGAAAATGGAGAAGCAAAAGTAGTATGACCAGTTTTTAAAGGATATCTAGTCTTTGAAAATCAAGAGAAAAATCAAATACTTGGAAAATTGTTACTTTAACATTACATATCTACCTTCAGAATCATTGTGGAAACAAAATGACCTGGCCATACATTTATGAATCCCTGTCCTCACACAACAGCCCAGTCACTGGATGGGCTACCATGAGCATGCTTCAGCAAAAAAGATTGAGAATAGAGTATTCTTTCTCGCTCATCAGTGATGGTCAACATATGGTACATGGTAGAAAAACAGAATCACAAGAAGAGGTTCATTTCTTAAAGAAACCTCTTCATGGATTTCTTGTGAGAGAGAAACAAACAATATTGACACCATATGCCCCAAAAGAACTCTTAACACAACCTTTCTGTAGGAATTCTCGGAAGCCAAGTTATAGCTTATGCAGAAATTGTCCAAAATGATGAGGATTTGGGCAATGACTGACAACTCCTCTAATTTTTATCTTATCCCCATCTTTGCTTCCATCTCAGAATCCATCTTGGAAAGCTAAATATACTTCCTGAGACAATCACATTGAAGAAAATCCTGGATTTCTAATTAGCCCACCTCTAGCACTCCCAGGACAACTTCCAATTAGCAATACCCAGAGCCTTACCCACTCACCACTCTTGCTGTAAAGTATTTCCTCCTTCTTTCCTCTCTTTGAGTCTCTGCCAAGCACAATTGATGGTGGCTGATTTTCTTGTTTTGACACAATATAAAGAGCCTATGATCATTCTCAGTTAGGTGGTCTTCATTTATTTTTATAAGGGATAGGGTAAATCCATGTGTCTTTTTTTCCTCTTTATTTCTTTGAATGAAAAAGGAGGATCTAATAAAGAGAAGTGAAAACAGATAGTGAGAAATTTAGGAAGATATTTAAGAAATTCATGAGTGAAGAATAGAGATTTATAAAAAGTGTTACCTAATATAATTATAAAAAAGTGTTACCTAATAGTGCTAATTTCTATAGAACGCTCAACTAAACTGAAAAGGGAGAAAGTGAATTGGAGTTAGCACTCCAATCTACTGTGGTCTATAAAAGAACAATGTCAAGTAAAGTAGAAGGGAGGGAAGGCAGGATGAAAACTAAGTATAATATAATGTAGAAGTGTAAGCAGTAACTGCAGAAATGTTTATAGAATAATAATTAGGGATGTTAAAGGGCAGAGGGCATAGAATATTGTTTTGTGATGGTGGAGCATATAGACTTATTTACTCCAATTGTAGATATAAGACATGAAAGTATTGGATTCAAATGAAATTGAGAGAAGGAAGAATAGATAAGGGGATAATATGAGAAGTATAAAACTAATGTCCCAAACTCAGAAAATACTTGCTTCTGGGGTGGGGAGGGGAATAATATGGAACATAAATCAACTAAGGAAAAAGAAAAATAGATGTTTACATCAGCAAGGGAACTTTGCAGGATTCTAATCCCATTATACTTTAATACATGAGATCAAAGACACTCAGAAATTCATGGATGAAACAATCAGATATAATCATAAGATAAATAGGGTCATAGAATCCTAAATAATAAAGCATATTTTTAGCGTTACTTATTACTAGCCTAAACTATACAGTGTTCTTATAGTTTGGGAATGATTTTAGACACAACTAGTTCATTGATAGTCATGAACTGAATTCGTTTTTTGAAATGAGTGCAAATCTGCTTAAAGAAGTCAGAAAATGTCCAAAAAACAGACCTTGAAGTTAGATTAGATTCCCATTTTTAAAACTCTGCTCTGCCATTTACCATCAGTGTAATTTTTGGCAATTATTTAACATTTATAAATCTCAAATACTTCTGGAAAAGGAAGGCAGATTTTCTACCTCAAGGGGATAAAGAGAACACTGAGTATCACACTTGGCTCAGAAGTGGTGGTATAAATGAGAAAATGCTTATATATTGTATAAAATATAGGAATACTATTCATTTGATTACTGCTTAGCAGTTTTGATGTATACATACATCTGTGCACATATGCATTTAAACAAATACATCCTCTTGAACAAGCATGTGAAAAGGCAGCACAGGAGCTATTACCTTCATCTTCTGCAAGACGACATTGACTGTATAAGGATATGCAGTGATTTTCCCAGGGTTTGATATGCAATGATAGAAACTGAACTCAAACCCATGACTTCTGATATCCTGGGACCTTGGAATCCATTGATTCATGGGTATATTTATCAGATTCATATTCTTTCAAAGACATGTGGCATTCTGCCAATGGCCTTACAAAATCTTCTGGTGACACATGTCTATAATCCTAGCACTTGAGAGGTTGAAGCAGGAAATTCACAAGTTTGAGGCTAGCCTGGGGTAACATAGTGAGACCCTGGCTCAAAACAAACAATTAAAGCAGCAAAAGAAACACACACAAATACAACAAAAATAAATGCAAAACCAACCCCCCGCTGAAAAATCTTCATTAAATTTCAAAGAACTGGTTAAAGTGACTATCAAGGGCCTCTGGGCCACACCAGTGTTCAGAAGCTCGCATGTGCGTATGTGTGTGCGTGTACATGTGTGTGTGCATGTACATACGTGTGTTGTAGCTCAGGAAGATCTTTAAGGATCATTTTGTCTGACTTCTTATTTTGAATACTATGAAAAAAAAAGCATTCCCAATTTCCAACAAAAGAGCCCCTAAAACCTGATCCCATACGCAGTAATCTTGTTGCTAAAAAGCCTGTATATTAGTTATTAAATACAATGTAGAAAATAGGTCTTGCTTAACTTGCCAGGAAAATAACTGATAAGAAATAGGGTCTAATATAAAAATGCTATTTGTATTTACGATTTTACACATTTATTATTTCCATAACTGTTTGCCATTTTTAAAGGTGCATCCTATTTATGACTCATTTAAGATGGAAGTTTTTCTGACCTATAAACATTTTGCTGACACATGTCAATGGTAATGCCCTTTATTTAAAAATTTCAATTTTTTTTACAAAAATAAGGTTAAATATATAGTAATAATAGATAAATGTGTTCATGACATATCATTGAATTCCTATAATAATTGTATAAAGGAATTATTATTATTTTCTGCTATTGATAACTATATTTGAAACACTCAAATAATGTATATTATTAATAACTGTAAAAAGTAATTGGTAATGCATGATTTTTATACTGTGACCATTTTAGAACATTTTAAATATAATTTATGTTTTCATATATAAGAAGTATAAATTTGTATATTCTTCACTAGCTAACTTGCTAAATTAGAACTTAATGTATATAGGAGCTTAAATGAGGGTTTATCAATTATGTACATAAATATCAACCTGCACTTAAAACTTGAACTAAGTCCAAGTTCACAAAACCACTGTCTGTGAAGGTCAATTCCCTTGTTGAATACTTGTAAGAAGAGCTTCGCCCTTTTCCATGAAAAATAGAAGTCACTAGCCATACTGCATATGTAATGTATGTACTTGTCTTCCAAAAATTTTTGAATATAATGTAGTATTTCTTTATTCATTTTAAATTGATGACTAAAAATTGTATATATTTATGTTCTACATGATGCTTTTATGCATCATGCTTTCATGCTTTTATGCTTTTATGTATAATATGTACACACATACACACACACCTGAATTTATTCCTTTTTGCTAATTGAAATTTTGTGGCTTTTGACAAGTATTTCCCCAATTTTTCTGTCCCTGATAATCACCATTCTACTCTTTGTTCTTATTAGTTTGAATTTTTTTTTCTTCTTTTATTATTCATATGTGCATACAAGGCTTGGTTCAATTTGAATTTTTAGATTCCATATATAAATGAGATCATAAAATATTTTTATCTTTGTGTCTGGTTTATTCACTTACCATAATGTTATCTAGATTTATTCATAATTTGCGGGTAAGACTTTGTATACACACACACACACACACACACACACACACACACACACCCCACATTTCTTTACCCATAATTCATCTGCTTAGGACCTCATGCATGCTAGGCAGGTGCTCTACACTTGAGCCATCCTGACAGCCTGCTTTTGTGTTGGATATTTTTGAGAAAGGGTGTCACAAACTATTTGCCCAGGCTGTCCTCAAACCACAGTCCTCCTGATCTCTGCCTCCTGAGTAGCTAAGATTATAGGCATGAGTCCCTGGTGCCAGACTCATAATTCATCTATCGATGGACACTTAGGTTGAGTCTGTTGTGTGAATAATGCTGCCATGAACATGACAGCATAGATTCCTCTTTGATATATTGATTTCATTTTCTTTAGACTTATACCCAGAAATGGGATTTTTATACCATATGGTAGTTATATTTTTAGCTTTTTGAGAAATCTACACAGCATTTTTCATAATGACTGTACTAATTCATGTTCCCACCAACAGCATCTGAGAGTTCTTTTTTCTCCACATTTTCACCCATACTTTTTCCTCTTATCTTTTTGAAACCAGCCATCTTAAAAAATATGAGATAATATTTCATTATGCAGAAGCATCTTGTCAGATTTTTGTCCATTTTTATTGGGTTTTTTGTTGTTTTCTTGCTGCTGAGTCATTTATATTCCTTATTACAATTTTTAAATGACCTGTAGAAAAAATTTAAACTATGCATGTGAATCCCATTTGTGAACTGAATTATATTTATTTTGGATAATGCTGGCTTATACCAATGGAGAACACTAAAACCCACACCTCACCTGATCTATAGTTTTATTGTCCATTAAATAAGTGGTATCTTACTGTAGATAATTTCGTAGATAAATCTACTCATGAAAAGAAAGCATGTAGTCATGTGAAATCAAATGCTTGGTTCCCTTGAAAGTTACACTTCTCATTAAATATTTTAAAAGTAGGCTGCAAATTGGCTCCAGTGGTAGAGCACCTGTCTAGCAAGTGTGAGGCTCTGAGTTCAAATCCCATTGTCACCAAAAAGAAGAACTTTAAAAAATAGTATCCTGATTTTATGTTATTAATTAATTAAAAACATTAGGGTTTTCTTTGCAATGTTAGGGATCTAACTCATGACTTGAACATGCTAGTGCTCTAACCCTGAACACTGAGCTATATCACTACCACTAATGTTTTGACTTTAAACATCATTTTAATAGACTTGTTTCATTTGAAACTGCCTCTAAGAGATGTTTCAACTCTATGTGCTCAGGATTCTGGTCTGAGTTTACACTGCTGATGGCCAGCTATTGAACCATGAAGCTATGACTATATTTGCATGATTTATCAGTCATTTGGAAGACAGCTAGCTGGCTAGTGTTTCCTGATCAGAAATCACATAATCTATTTTGTATGTGTTTATATATACACACACATATGTGTACATATATATGTATAAATATATATAATTCAGTCATTGGTATCATTTTCTAAGATGAAATCATCTTATTTATAATTAATTTTGCTTCGTATCTGTATTTTTATGAAATGTGTTCATAAATATAACTCAAAAATCACTTTTCTTTACTCCCCACATACATTTGTTGTCAAGAAGTAAGCAGCTTCTTAATCTCAAATCTTTTAATTTATTATGTTGCTTATCTTCATCTGTTTCTCCAAATAACATGCCTACATTGTTACTTCTTTACTTTTCAGTTTTGGTTATGACCTACAGAAGAATAGATGAATTTGTATGTGTGCACACATACACACATACAACACACAATAGCCATACAAACCCGAGGTTTCCGTTATCTCATCCTCCAATGACAGCTGCATTGTCTTTTTGAATCTATTATCATTCACAAAGGAATGAAAACTAATGTATCTGAATTAATTATTTAAATTGAAGAAGAAATCACTGAGCTGGGAGGCCGCTCAGTGATAGAGTGATTTCCTAGCATGCACAAACCCTTGGTTCAATCCCTAGTACTACAAAAAGAAAAAAAAAAAAGAAAGAAAGAAAAAAAGAGGACAGAAAAGTAATCTCAGAATGTCTAGTTAGGGACACTACTGGTGAGTGATCAATCAGTATTCCATTGGATGAGAAGCAGTAATAAAGAAGAATCTCAAATACTAATATTGCTCTACGTGCTTCTCATTCACCTCTCCATAATTCATCCCAGGACCTTGCTACTTAAAGGCCCAAGGTTGTAATTTACTGTCCAAATTTTGGAAGTAAGCACACCAATGAAAGCTTCACTGAGGAAGCAGAACTTGAAGACAGCGTTAGCTTCATTTAATACAGACCTGTCTCATCCATAGCAGAGTTAGGTAAGAGGTACAGGGAGAACAGCTCTCTGAACTGCAATATCAGCATATCAGTCTTGATAAAATGGTGAGATATAACATCCATCTGGCCCTTCTTCATAGCCATTAAAGACAGCAGGGCATAGACAGCTGAAGAGTGAAGGCAAAAGTCTTTTCTGGTGGTCGCGTCAAGTTTAAGCAAATACTTGGGAGCAGTGAGACATAGGACATGCTCAGGAAATAAGTTTCTGATTCTGAGAAAGATAACAAAAATCATGTACAGTAGTCAAAGAACGTAAAAGTATAGAAGTATAATCAGACAAAAATAAGATAAAATGCAGAGAGCATCAGATCCAATATCCTGTTCGACGTGGGTTTCTCCTACTGCTTTAATATTCAAACTACAGGATCATTCCAACTTGACTTAAAGACCTCCAAGAGAGAGCATAACTACTCTAGTGGAAACTACATTTTCTTAAGTATAACTTTACTTTCTTATACTTATTGACTCATGCTACATAATAGAGAAACACAAAATTAAAGTGTTTGAATTGTTTTCTTTCAAGAATGGGAAGTCACTAAAAATATGAAAGCATGGTACAATTTTTTTTCCTAGAATGGGGGCAATAGATGAACTTTAAGCTAATTAAAGATGAAAATGGAAGAAATTTTGAGAAGACCAATTTATAAGACATTTGGTCATTCCCCTGTAGTGATAAAGATCTGTCTCATAAGTATGAGACAGACTAATGGAGGAGGTAAGAAGAAACCTTGAATATACACATGTGAATAATAAGGAATATTGAAAATACAGATATTAAATATTCATCCAAAATGGCAATTCAGATTTAATAGAATCCTTTGACTTGATGATGAATTTTACTTTGAAAGTATTGAATTTGAACCTAACCTGGGGTATGCACAAAGACATAGAAGACTCCTATCTTTGGTCTATTGTAGCTAAACCCATATGAATTCCAAATAAATCTGACTACAAGTTGAATAAATTAGGAAATTTTATGAACAAATTTTATAATTTTTGATAATTGGTCAATACTTAATTCTTATCAAATTTAGTTCATTGATTATTTTTATTTTTTTATTATTTATTATCAGTTTCCCTAACCATTTATTAGTTACTCAATAGCTTTATTGAAAGGAGAAAAGAAGGAAGGAAGAATGGAAGGAAAGAAAGAAGGAAGGAGGGAAAGTTAAAGAGAGGTAGATTATTGAATTAATGAGCAATTCATTTTATGGGTAAAATAATGAATAAGAAAGCAGTTTGACTTCAGTTTTTATAACAGCTAGTAATGTCATTGTTAAATCCTACTTTGATGACTAGGCATCAAGAAAACTGGAAATGACTTTTGTTTGCAGAGATTGAGAACAAATCAGTCTTCTAGACCTCATTGTATTCTGTTTGTTGATGCAACTACATATAGTCATATGGGCCTTATGTTGCATAAAAGGCTTGTAGAGAAGATTATCTTCTCCAGTATTATCTTTGGAATTTTTAAAGGACTGTTATAATATTTTGATAATCTCTTTGTTTTATTGCTGTTGGTATACAAATAGTTTGCTATGAATGAGGACATTTATCATACAGGGACTGTGTTATTTGAAAGGAGATTTGGAAATTTTTGGTTTGGACAATCATCTGGAATTCTCTGGAGGAAATATGCTTTGAGAATTAAATGAAAGATACTGCTTTGATAGATAATTGTTGAATTCAATAGTTAAGTACCCTTGGGTTTCATTATATTAGACACAGGATGTGTGTTACAGCAGTTACCTTTGAATTTTTACATTTTCTTTTTGCATGGAGTTGTTTGAAATAAATTACTAATATTTTTCAACATAACTTTGTTTTGCTTTTTTCCCTGCTTTATACTCAAATTTATTAAATTATAAAACACATGCATAGGTTGGAATAGCTGGTTGGTAAAGAATCTAAGAACTATCTGTCCAAATTAACTTTTCTTGGAAGCATACATGAATTCAATTCTAGTGAGATGCCATACTACACAAAGATTAACATATAACTGTTCTCTTGCATTCTTTCTAAGAAAAAAGCTCAGAGTTAAGCTCTTAGACAAGAATAGCACTTTCGAATCTAATAACTGAAGAATGACAGTTTCTTGCAAAATTATCAAACCACCAGAATGAAGTTCTAAAATAAAATGTATTGAGAATTGAGAATTTAGAAACAAAAAAATCTCCTTTTCCCAATCAGTGGTAACTTGTGTGTACAGAATCCATTTGCTCTTACTCAAATCATCTTTCTTCTACATCTCTCTTAGTTATTTTTAATGTTTTTTATTGTCCATAATAGTTGTTCAGGGAGTTTCACAGTGACGTACAATGTTCCCCAGTTTGGTTCATCCCCTCCATTGTTCTTCCTCTTCCTCTCCCCTTCTTAAAATGACTTTGGCAGGTTTCAATGTTCCATATTCACACATGTGTAGAAAACAAGTCAACCATATTCACCCTTCTTTACCCTCTTCATTTACCCTCCCCTCTGACTTGTCCCCTCTTAATATGCCCTGTCCTACATTGTTTGAGTCTCTGTTCATTGTTAGGTGTGGTTGTGCCTTGGTATTTTACCTGTTAATATATTGTACTTCAACTAGTCTAACACTTTCTATTACTCCCCCTTGCCCTTTCCCTTATCCCATATTACTCAACAGTTTTCAGTGTGTTTCATTATGTTTTTTTCCTACAGAAATGCAATGTATTTCAGTATCATTCACTCTCTATCATTCTCTTTCTCTCCTCTCCTGGTCTCCTCTAACAATTCCACTATTAGAAATGTGTTCTGTATGTATATTTATATCCATATGCTTATATTTGTATTTATCTTCCATATATGAGAGAAAACGTTTGATCTTTTTCTTTCTTAATCTGGCCTACTTCACTTAACCTGATGTTCTCCAGTTCTATCCATTTACCTGTGAATGACAAAATGTCATTCTTCTTTATAGATAAATAATATTCCACTGGGGAAGAGCCATTGGCTGTTTCCAAGGCTTGGCTATTGTGAATAATGCTGCAACAAACATGGGTGTGCAAGTGTCTTTGGATATATATCTAAAATTAGTACTGTAGTCTATTTTTAGATTTTTGGGGAACCTCCATACTGTTTCCCATAGTGGTTGTACTAATTTACATTCCCACCAATGTGTTCCTTTATTCCCATATCCTTACCAACATTTGTTTTTCTTTGTGTTCTTGATAATAGCCATTCTAACAGGAGTAAGATAGACTCTTAATGTGGTTTAGAACAGACTGAAAAAGAATTTAGGAAAACAATTCCACTTACAATAGCCTCAAAAAATGAAATACTTAGGAATAAATTTAACAAAGAAAGTAAAAGACCTCTACAATAAAAACTATAAACCACAGAAGAATTTGGAGATGACATAAGAAAATGGAAAGTTCTCCCATATTTGTGGATTGGCAGGATTAATATCATGAAAATGGCTATACTACCAAAAGCAGTCTATATTTTCAATGCAATCCCCATCAAAATGATATTTCTCTGTAGTTCTTAAAATGTTTGACCTGTTTTTATTTCTCCCACTAGTTTCTTGGAACATCTATGGGTTACCACCAAGCTTCATTTTACTGTTTTCAAAGCTTTTGAGTAGCACATTTAAAACTTTTCTAGCTTCATTCTATTGCTTAGTGCTTAAAACTTTGAAATCTCTAACAATCTGTTTGTAATGTAGACTTTGTTATAAACACTACTATATATACTGTATGTACATATCCAAATGATAAAAATTACATTTTTGTCTTCGTTTGATTCCACTTTCTGGGTATAAATCCAAACTGCTTTGCCAAAAATGCATTCAATCATCCTTCTTACCTTTATAGTTCATGCCTTCAATGGACACATTTCAAAAAAAGATTAGAACATGAACGAGTTTGGTTCTTAAGCACTACAACTAGGTTTAGTTTCATAACATAATTTTTGATCTCAGGAATTTTCCTTTCTGAGCTCACAGAGTAAGACATATTCAACTTATTTAATTATTTCTGGCAGAGATATTCCTTTAGAAGCGATCATTGTAACTGTACATCCTGAAATTAGTTTGCATTCTCTTGCTGAGTTATGTGGATTCCTTGACAGAGCAACAATGATGTTTTACAATCTATAATAACAAAACTCTGTGCTTATTATTTGGAACCAGATGTTAAACACCTCTCTGGATGACATTAAGTATAATGATTAAGCTTAACACCAAAGTGCCCCCTGCAGATGCCCAGCCAGAACAGAGAAGTGTCTTCCTATCAAGCTGTAACAGCTAAGATGAAATCTGTACCAGAAGATTTCAAAGTCATCTCATAGAATTCCACTCAGGTCTTGTGTTTCAGTTGAAGATTTTCCCTAACTTTTCATCAGTGTGCCCCCCCAAAGAATAGGAACTGAATGCTTGCCTTCAGGTAAAGCCCGAAGTAGCCCAACACTAACTGTTGTCTTTGAAGTAAGGTGTTTTTATCTTGAAACTTTTTGAGAAAATTGTGTTCTGTTATAGAATGTACCTCTATTCTCTGAGAATAAACAGAATGTTTTCAATTATTCTGCATTGAATGAAATTCAATATAGAAACAAATTGCTGTGTTTGTATTAGCACAATGTCATGTACCCTTACAGGAATGAGCAAACAACTGGCAATTATACCCAGTTGGATAGTACTCAACTGAGAACTATGATAGCAAAAAATCACTACAAAGAGTCCTTAGGAGAGGATCCAAGATGGCGACTAGGGTGCAGAAGCAGACAGCGTGAGCTCTGTAAATCAAAAATCTTGCTGAGACACTGGAGACACACTTGGCAGAAGAAAAACATAAAAACGAATCAAAACTTTGACATGCTGAACACCTAGACCATACAAAGCTCCTCCATGCCATGTTAGACTGAGAAAACAAGAGGGCTGCTGTGCCACCAGATGCCAGCTCCAAAGCTGTTTGGGAGACATTCAACAGACCAACAGGTGAGTACCAACTGTCATGTGGTATTCCCCCAGCTACCCCTGGGATAAACAAGCTCCCCTGCCCCACAAAAACAAAACAAAACAAAAGAAAAACTGAATAAACAAGGAACTGAAAACCAACACACACACAGCAGAGGGGGCGGTGTGCTGTAAGGGCACTGGAGAAGCAGGGAGCAGGGCAAGGAGCTGATCTCCATGCAAACTTTCAGTAAACAAAGGCTGTAAAGGCAGAAAGGCTGACAGTGGGCGGGTGATAAGCCATTGCCTGAAATAGAGCAGGTAGTATGGTCCACAAAGCTCAACTCCTGAGTCAGTGAGCAACATCCAAAGTCAAATGACACTGCAAAATTGAAAAACAATCAGCAAGCCATCACTACACTCTGACAGCAGAGGGCCAGCTGACAGATCTCTGACTTTGTCCCCAAGAAAAGGGGCAAAGCAAAGAAACAAGACCCCAGTAAACAAACACAGCAAAAACCCAACTCCAAAGCAGGACAACTGGGGGGCTACAAAGCTGATATGCAGAATCTGAGGACAAGGCACACCTCACTGAGGGAGGAGCTGACTAAGCAGCTGCCACTGACAGACAGGAGAAAAACTGGCGAGACTCCCCAACCACCTGGCAAGACTAAGGCAGAACTTCTGCTTAAACACCAACACCAAAAATGGATGTTGAAGGAGTAACACCAGAACTATTAAGACTGAAATTCTATTGTTCCTGAACCTGGAGTTTTTGTTTTTGTGTTTGTTTGTTTTATCTCTTGTTTGTTTGTTCATCTCTCCCTGGTCAGAAAGATCGTTCACCACAACCAAGTCAGCTTCATCCCAGGAATGCAACAATGTTTCAACATACGTAAATCTATAAATGTAATGCAGCACATTAATAGAAGCAAAGACAAAAACCACTAGATCATCTCAATAGATGCAGAAAAAGCCTTTGATAAGATCCAACACCACTTTTATAATAAAAGCTCTAAGAAAACAAGGAATACAATGAATGCACCTCAACATTGTAAAGGCTGTGTATGACAAACCTATAGCTAACATCATACGTAGTGGAGAAAAACTGAAACTATTTCCCCTAAAATCAGGAATGAGACAAGGGTGCCCACTATCCCCACTCCTATTTAACATACTACTGGAATTCTGAGCCAGAGCAATTAGGCAAGAAGAAGAAATAAAAAGAATACAAATAGGTAAAGAAACTGTCAAAATATCCCCATTTGCAGATTACATGATTCTATATCTTAAAGACCCAAAAAACTCTACCCAAAAATTCCTTGACACCATAAACAGCTACAGCAAGGTGGCAGGATACAAAATCAACTTACAAAAATCATTAGCTCTTCTATACACCAACAATGAACAAATTGAAAAAGAATATATGGAAACAATTCCATTTACAATAGACTCAAAAAAATCAAATACCTAGGAGTAAACTTAACAAAAGATGTGAATGACCTCTACAAGGGGAACTACAAACCCCTGAAGAAAGAGATTGATGAAGACTACAGAAGGTGAAAAGATCTCCCATGCTCACGGATCAGTAGAATCAACATAGTAAAAATGGCTATACTACTGAAAGCAATCTACATGTTAAATGCAATTCCCATCAAAAGCCTAATGACTTACATCACAGAGATTGAAACATCCACCCTAAAGTTCATTTGGAAACACCAGAGACTACTAATAGCCAAGGCAATATTCAGCAAAAAAAGCAATGCTGGAGGTATCACAATACCTGACTTCAAACTATACTACAATGCAATAGCAATAAAAACAGCATGGTACTGGCATAAAAACAGACATGAAGACCAGTGGGACAGAATAGAAGATCCAGATATGAACCCACACAGCTATGTCCACCTTATTTTTGACAAAGGGGCCAAAAACATACAATGGAGAAAAGACAGCCTCTTCAACAAATGTTGCTGGGAAAAGTGGTTACCCTCCTGCAAAAAACTAAACTAGATCCGTGTTTATCTCCCTGTACTAGTATCAACTCAAAGTGAAACTCAGAAGTTAACACCAGAAAGAGCATTGAATTCTCTGGAAGTAATAGGTATAGGCAAAGACTTCCTCAATAGAACCCCAGCAGCTCAGCAACTAAGAGAAAGGATGGACAAATGGGACTACATAAAACTAAAAAGCTTCTGCACAACAAAAGAAATGGTCTCTAAACTTAAGAGAGCACCCACAGAGTGGGAGAAAATATTTGCCAGCTATACATCAGACAAAGAACTGATAACCAGAACATACAGAGAGGTCAAAAACCTAAACTCTCTCAAAATCAATGAACCAATAAAGAAGTGGACAACTGAACTAAACAGAACTTTTCAAATCAAAACCACGCTAAGATTGCTCCTCACACTTGTTAGAATAGCTATCATCAAAAATACCACCAACAACAGATGTTAGTGAGCATGTGGGGAAAAAGAAACCTTATACACTGCTGATATGAAAGCAAGCTAGTGCAACCACTCTGGAAAACAATATGAAGGCTTCTTAAAAATGTAAACATAGATCTACCATATGATCCAGCAATACCACTCTTAGGGATATACCCAAAGGAATGCGACTCAGGTTACTCCAGAGGCACCTGTACACCCATGTTTATTGCAGTGCTATTCACAATACCCAAGTTATTGAAACAGCCAAGATGCCCCATTACTGACAAATGGATTAGGAAAATCTAGTATTTATATACAATGGAGTTTTACTCAGCCATGAAGAAGAATGAAATCTTATCATTCTCAAGTAAATGGATGGAACTGGAGAACACCATCTTGAGAGAGATTAGCCAGGCTCAGAAGACCAAAAATCTTATGTTCTCCCTCATATGCATACTTTAGATATAGGGCAAATGCAGCATTGTTGTTGAACTTGGGTCACACACTAAGGGGAGAGCACATATGGGAGGAATGGGGATAGGTAGGAAACACAAAACTTGAAAGTGTTTGATGTCCCCACTCCAGAGGAACTAATACAGAAACCTTAAAGAGACAGAGGTCGATATGGGAAAGTGACTGGCAATTAGTGAAGAGGTCAGGTAGAGATGAATCAATTCGGGTTGTAATATACTTGTGCATGGAAGCAATGCTAGCAATCTCTCTATGTATCTATTCTTATCTTAACTAGCAAAAATACTTATTATTGCTTATGTCATCTCTTCAACAAAATTGGAGAAAAGGGCAGAACACATTCTGCCTGGAAGCGAGGGAGGTTGGGGGGAGAAGGAAGGTAAGGGGGACAGGAGGGAGAAATAGCCCAAACAATGTATGCACATATGAATAAATGAATAAAAAAAGAAAAACAAATTCAAATAAAAAAAGGGTCCTTAGAAATAATATGAAAAGACATATTATTCATGAATGACACAGAGTCCTACAAGTATCTAGTGAAACAAACTTTGTACAACATGGGGAATTTGGTCATAGAACTTCATTCCATAAAGGAAGATACAAACATTTAAAAATCTCTTCCATTGTTAAGCTATATTTTTTTTTTTAGATAGGAAGCAAAATGAGTTAAGCAAGGGTACTTTGTGATCCTATAGGTTGTTACATTGAAATTTATCTGAAAGTATAAAACTATTCTTACTCAAAACTACACACCAAAAGGCTTTCAATCCCATCATTACAATCTAATGTAATGATAAGTGTAAGTCAGTTGATACCAGGAGTGCAAATCGCTATTTCTTTTATTTCCCATTGGGCTCCATATTCTATATAAGTATTTATTTCATTAAACAGGTCAATATTTGTGGGCATATTTTTAACTTTTTAGAAAGGATCTAGTAAATATCTAATAGTGGACATTTTGGTGGCAGTATAATGAAAATTTATCTACATTAAAACAGATGCATCTTTTTTTATTGTTTTATTATTCATATGTGCATACAAGGCTTGGGTCATTTCTCCCCCCTGCCCCCACCCCCTGGCTTACCACCCACTCCACCCTCTCCCTCTTCCCCCCACCCCCTCAATACCCAGCAGAAACTATTTTGCTCTCATCTCTAATTTTGTTGAAGAGAGAGTATAAGCAATAATAGGAAGGAACAAGTGTTTTTGCTGCTTGAGATAAGGATAGCTATACAGGGAGTTGACTCATATTAATTTCCTGTGCGTGTTTGTTACCTTCTAGGTTAATTCTTTTTGATCTACCCTTTTCTCTAGTTCCTGGTCCCCTTTTCCTATTGGCCTCAGTTGCTTTTAAGGTATCTGTTTAGTTTCTCTGCATTAAGGGCAACAAATGGTAGCTAATTTTTTAGGTGTCTTACCTATCTTCACCCCTCCCTTGTGTGCTCTCGCTTTTATCATGTGCTCAAAGTCCAATCCCCTTGTTGTGTTTGCCCTTGAACTAATGTCCACATATGAGGGAGAACATATGATTTTTGGTTTTTTGAGCCAGGCTAACCTCACTCAGAATGATGTTCTCCAATTCCATCCATTTACCAGCGAATGATAACATTTCGTTCTTCTTCATGGCTGCATAAAATTCCATTGTGTATAGATACCACATTTTCTTGATCCATTCGTCAGTGCTGGGGCATCTTGGCTGTTTCCATAACTTGGCTATTGTGAATAGTACTGCAATAAACATGGGCGTGCAGATGCCTCTGGAGTAACCTGTGTCACAGTCTTTTGGATATATCCCTAAGAGTGGTATTGCTGGATCAAATGGTAGATCAATGTTCAGCTTTTTAAGTAGCCTCCAAATTTTTTTCCAGAGTGGTTGTACTAGTTTACATTCCCACCAACAGTGTAAGAGGGTTCCTTTTCCCCACATCCTCACCAACACCTGTTGTTCCTGGTGTTGCTAATGATGGCTATTCTAACAGGGGTGAGGTGGAATCTTAGTGTGGTTTTAATTTGCATTTCCTTTATTGCTAGAGATGGTGAGCATTTTTTCATGTGTTTTTTGTCCATTTGAATTTCTTCTTTTGAGAAAGTTCTGTTTAGTTCACGTGCCCATTTGTTTATTGGTTCATTAGTTTTGGGAGAATTTAGTTTTTTAAGTTCCCTATATATTCTGGTTATCAGTCCTTTGTCTGATGTGTAGCTGGCAAATATTTTCTCCCACTCTGTGGGTGCTCTCTTCAGTTTAGAGACCATTTCTTTTGATGAACAGAAGCTTTTTAGTTTTATGAGGTCCCATTTATCTATGCTATCTCTTAGTTGCTGTGCTGCTGGGGTTTTGTTGAGGAAGTTCTTACCTATACCTACTAACTCCAGAGTATTTCCTACTCTTTCCTGTATCAACTTTAGAAAAACAGATGCATCTTTAAGTACACAATTTAAGAAGATTCATAAAGATGTAGATACTTGTGACCAACACTTTAATTGAAACTAAAACTTATCTCTTCAATTTTTGTAACATTTTATCATGAAAATTTTCAAATATTAAGGAAAATTGAAATAATCTTGGAGAACAAACACATATTGACACCCTAGATTCAGCCTTTGAAGACTTACTACTTGCTTTTGTGTGTATCTATCCATTTTGCCATCCTAACCACATCCCTTAATCTGATATTTGAATGCACTCTGACATATCTCAAAATAAATTACACATATCAGCACACTCCTTAAATTTTTCATCATGAATTTTATGAACTAATACTCAAAATATGATTAGAATTTTTTGTTGTTTATCAATGTAAAATTACATGCCCTGCAATGCACAGATGCTATACAATACATAGTCACTGAGTTTTAACAAATATATCCATATATCTGTGCAAGAAAAAAATACATCGATTTATCTGTGCAAGACCTGTACATATTAACACATAGAACATTAACATCACACTAGAGTATTTTCTCATTCCAATCAATCCAAATCCCAATCCCTACCAGCCTAGAAACAACTACAGTTTTGATTTTGTCCAGCATAGTTTATTTCTCTTATTATAATATAAATCTTGTATTTAAATATTTATGTTCTTTAAAGCAAAGCTCACTGCATTTAATATAATGTGTTAGAGATCCATCCTATAGCGCTGTGTGTATCAGTGGTTTGTTCCTCTTTGTTGCTAAGAAGTATGTTACCATGAATGCCGAGACTGTTTCTCATTTTAAATATTGAAATAACCCACTGTACATATTCATGCAGAATTTTAGAGAACACATAAGGTCATTTTGAGGGTTAAACATCTAGGTGTAGATTTTCTGGTTCAGAGGCTTGGTATCTGTACATTTGCTTCAGAGTTCTCAGGGCATTTTAGAAGGTGTTATTTTGCATTTCTATCAGCAAAGCATGAAAGTGGAACATGTATCCATCCACATCCTTACCAGTACATATGGGTGTCAAATATTTTTAAAATTTTATCTTGGCTATTCTGTTGAGTATGTATATCACTATAGTTTTAATTTACATTTACCTATTGACTAAATGAAGTTGAACATCTCATGTGACTTTGACTTTTCAACATCTGTATATCTTAAGTGGCAAGTTTATTCAAATATTTTGCCTATTTTTATTTGCATTTTTAATGTTCAGTTATAGGAGTTATTTTTACATCCTAGGTAGTGGTCATTTTAAGATAGATGACAAATACTTTTTGTTAGTTGTGGCTTACATATTTTATTTACATTATCTTTTGGTGAGCAAATGTTTTTAATTTTAATTAAGCTACTCATTTTTTTTTTGCTTAACTTTAAACTTTTGCCTCAGACAATGCATAAAAATAATTCAAAATAGATTGAAAGCCTAATATAAGAACTAAAAGTCAGAAACTTATATAAGAAAACCTGCTAGGAAACTTTCATTATCTTGAATTAGCTAAAAGTTTGTAGATATGCTGTAAAATCATAATCCATAAAAAGTGACAAATCATATTTCAGCAGAAATGGAAGCTTCTAGTCCTTGAAATCACTATTATGGATAAAAAGATTGGTTACTTCATGGGAAAAATTGCATACCTGATAAATAACTTGTATCTTCATATGAAACAAACTTTCAAAGGTAAATAAAAAGAAAACACCGAATTTCAAAAATGGACAAAGATTTTGTTTTTTTGTTTTTTTTTTTCATTTTTCTTTTAATATTCATATGTGCATACAAGGATTGGTTCATTTCTCCCCACTGCCCCCACCCCCTCCCTTACCACCCACTCCGCCCCCTCCCTCTCCCCCCCCTCAATACCCAGCAGAAACTATTTTGCCCTTATTTCTAATTTTGTTGTAGAGAGAGTATAAGCAATAATAGGAAGGAACAAGTGTTTTTGCTGGTTGAGATAAGGATAGCTATACAGGGCATTGACTCACATTGATTTCTTGTGCGTGGGTGTCACCTTCTAGGTTAATTCTTTTTGATCTAACCTTTTCTCTAGTACCTGTTCCCCTTTTCCTATTGGCCTCAGTTGCTTTAAGGTATCTGCTTTAGTTTCTCTGCGTTAAGGGCAATAAATGCTAGCTAGTTTTTTAGGTATCTTACCTATCTTCACCCCTCCCTTGTGTGCTCTCGCTTTTATCATGTGCTCATAGTCCAATCCCCTTGTTGTGTTTGCCCTTGATCTAATGTCCACATATGAGGGAGAACATACAATTTTTGGTTTTTTGAGCCAGGCTAACCTCACTCAGAATGATGTTCTCCAATTCCATCCATTTACCAGCGAATGATAACATTTCGTTCTTCTTCATGGCTGCATAAAATTCCATTGTGTATAGATACCACATTTTCTTAATCCATTCATCAGTGGTGGGACATCTTGGCTGTTTCCATAACTTGGCTATTGTGAATAGTGCCGCAATAAACATGGATGTGCAGGTGCCTCTGGAGTAACAGTCTTTTGGGTATATCCCCAAGAGTGGTATTGCTGGATCAAATGGTAGATCGATGTCCAGCTTTTTAAGTAGCCTTCAAATTTTTTTCCAGAGTGGTTGTACTAGTCTACATTCCCACCAACAGTGTAAGAGGGTTCCTTTTTCCCCGCATCCTCGCCAACACCTGTTGTTGGTGGTGTTGCCGATGATGGCTATTCTAACAGGGGTGAGGTGGAATCTTAGCATGGTTTTAATTTGCATTTCCTTTATTGCTAGAGATGGTGAGCATTTTTTCATGTGTTTTTTGTCCATTTGAATTTCTTCTTTTGAGAAAGTTCTGTTTAGTTCACATGCCCATTTCTTTATTGGTTCATTAGTTTTGGGAGAATTTAGTTTTTTAAGTTCCCTGTATATTCTGGTTATCAGTCCTTTGGACAAAGATTTTGGATGAACATTTCGCCAAAGAATATAGATGCATGGTTAACAAACACATGAAAATAGGATCAATTAATTTGCTAATTACAGCCAGTATTTAAGAGCACTTCTCACTCCTTAGCCTGGATATCACCAAAAAATAAAGTAAAATAAAACCAATCAGATTAAGTTTTAGAGGAATGTGGAACAACTGAAACTTTATACATTGCTAATTTAGAATATAGAATATTGCCATAATATGGAAACAAATTCAGCAATTCACAAAAAATAAAACATTTACTTACCATATCACATAGCTATTCTAATCTTTTAATTAGATAAATTAAAGATTTTTACCCAGATAAATTAAAACTGATGTCTGACCACTTGTACCAAACACCCATAACAGCTTTTTCTATTAGCCAAATCTGGAAACATATGAAATGCCCACCAAGTCTGAGGGTATACAAAATACAATGTAACACTATCCAGGAATAAAAGTGACCAAAGCATTGATACATGTAAAAATATGGATGGACCTCAAACTTGTAGAGCTAAATGAAAGAAACCAAGTGTAAAGTTCTTTATGATAAACATTTTGTTTTACATGACAGTACTTGCACAGGCAAAACCATAAATACATAAAATAGATCAGTGGTCACACAGGTTTAGTGTTGGATGCAAGGAAAGACTATAAAGGTATCAAGGAACTAAATGAAGTGACTGAAGTTTCAGAAAACTTTAGTGATACTTGCATAATTATTTCTGGTAAAAATCATTGAATTACACAATTAAGATGGTTATTTTTTATGGTACATAATTTAAACACCTTCTTAAACACCTCAGAAAAATGTTTTGGAAGTTAGAAAAAGAAAACAAGAAAATAGAAAAGATGTTTACCATGAAAGTTAAATATCATTGTCTTTTAGGGATCTATATCTAAATTAACTAATCCTAATTGTAACATCATCTAATGGAAGAAAGATGACTGGAGCTTATTAGATAAAAAACTAAAAAGTGTGCAAGAATTTCAACCATTTATTTCTCAAGAGATTAGAGAAAAAGAAACAAATGGCAAAACTATTCATTTGTGTGTTTATATATAATATGAAATGTTATATGTATACATTATATATTATGGTATTTATAATTACATGTTTATTATATGTATACCTTATTGATATAAATAATATATTTCATATTTATATAAATATATATTTTATTACTTAAAATTTTCATTTGACACAGTCAATGCTTTAAGCAATGAATGGGTTAAATTCATACAAGACCTTAGAAATTAACTTTAAATTATTTTCTGATAACATATTAAATTGAAACAACTAGAATGAAGTGTCTTTTTTTAAATAATCTAAGTCCTAAGTCCCTAAATAGTCAGAAAGACTGATTGGAATAGGAAATTGAGTCAGTTATCTCCATCATATACCTGAACATTACAAAGGGTCATAGAATAGCTGAAAAGATGACATCTAAGATAAACCAATGATCCGCCTTTCAGATAAACTAATGACCCACAGCAGAGAAGTAACCTAAAGTTCTGACATCATTCAGACCTGAAGACCTATTGATATGTTTACTTTCAGTTTCTACAAGCAAAATGTTCACTAGGATAGCCAATATCAATAGTGTCAAAGAATGTGTCAGTCTCCAAAATGTAATAAATGATGCTGTTCTGAAGAAGAATTTTGCCATCAATTACTCACTAACACTTGAATTTCTAAGAAATAACTCAATACAAATGCCATTTTCTTATAGCTATGAAAACCACTATTTCTACCATAAATCCTACTATTATAGAACAAATCCCTTGGACTTCTACTTTGGTATGAATCTAATAGTTTAAAACCCTTCCCAGTGTCCTAATCTTTTTGTCCCCCAATGATCATTATCCCTAGAGCATTTCTTTCTCTTCTATGAAATTAATCTATCAAAGTTATTATTAATTTTGTAGATATTTACTCTGTAAAATTTTCAAGTAAGATATTGAGCTGAAAGACTGCACACAGACTTCCCAAGAAAGCTCCTACCTGTAATTATTTCATAGCTGATATTTTGATATTTGTTTCATTTAGTAAGTGTGAAGAAACAATTGACAACTACTTGAAAATTAAAGTTCTAAAATATTTATGAGCCAGTCAATCTAAAATTGGTAGAATAACAGAAAACCAAGAACATTAACATTCGGTGACATTTCTAAACTACATATTTTTTCTCAGTATCAAACTAAAGTTGAAACTTAAGGAACACATAGACCCATCATGACTATTTTTATAGTAAAGGAATGAATCATTTATAGTACCAGTGTCTATAATACTAATTTTATATACAGCCTAATTTCAGTTATACATTTACTCAAGATTTGCTAGCAAGTAATAAAATGTTTATTCCTTCATTTTTTCTTGAGTCTACCCCAACAAAAATACTTCGCTTGATGCCTTCTTTTAAATGATCCACATTTTTTATTGTCCTAGTGTATTGAAACAGTCAACATTTATCTTTGCTTGGAAAAATGTATTATAAACGTAGACAGTGATGGTTTAAGACTTTACCAAGTGACTATCTTATTTCTTTCAAGTTTTAAACCAGAATCTTGAAGACATAAAGTTTCCTTCTGTATCTACTTCAAGCTCATACTTTAATAAGTTATGCTTATTTGGAGAGTTCTAAAGTGAATCCATATACCTGACTGAATTGGATGTATTTCTGAAGAAAAAAAATCAATATTTTAAAGCAACTATTCAAGATTTGAAAACTGTTGACAGGATAATTATTACCTAGTGTCAAATTGCTGAATATTCAAAATTATCCAAAGCATAAAAAAACGGTAGAGAGAATGTTTAAGGGTGAATTTTTAATACAATGAGCTTGAAAATTCTCTGAACTGGTGAGACCCATATAAGATTATTGAACAGGAAGGCATTATCAACGTGATTTTCATGGTATTTTGAGGTAATTGAAAGTACTGTTAATTTCTGAGTCCCAAGAAATAAAGTTTTCCCACTAAGATCAAAACAGGACAAGACTATCCCATTCCACCATCACATTTCAATACTGTACTGGGAGTTTTATCTAATTCATTAAAGCAATAGACATAAATAAAATTGATATACAGTGGAGAGAAAGAAAAAAAATCTGTTTTAAGATGACATGATTGTCCTTTTAGAAAATCCAGAGGTAGTTAAGCACCAGTGGCGTGCCATGCCTATAATCCTAGCTACTTGGGAGGGTGAGATCAGAAGGACAATAGTTTGAGGCCAGCCCAGGGAAATAGTTTGCAAGACTCATCCTCCAAAATAACCTGAGCAAAATGTACTATGGCTCCAGCAGTACAGTGCCAGCTATGCACAAATCCCTGCGTTTAAGCCCCAAATGCATCAAAAAACGAAAGAAAAAGAAAACCTAAAGTCTCTACAACAAAACTCTTGGGAGGGTTAATCTACACCATGCTGGAATAAGTGTTAAAATTCTAAAATCTTAGATTGGTTTATATGTCTTTCAATTGTAATTCTAATTACAACTTATTGAAATTATCTATTTGCTCTGTTGCCTCATGAAAATGTTCTTGGCTATTTGAAGGCATGAGTTGGATCCTAAGAGACTTTTTCACATCTCCTGGTGGCTTAGTTCAGGCTGCCATAACAGAATACAGTAAACTGGGAGGCTTAAGCAACAAATGTTTATTTCTCACAGTTCTGGAAGTTGGAAGTCCAAGGAAAGGATGCCAACAAGGTCAGGCGAGGGCTGTATTCCTAGTTTACCAAAGCTCTGTTCTCCTTGTGTGCTTAGACAGTAGAATGAGAACTTGCTTTTTTTTTGTCTGATCCTATAAAGGCACTACTGTTACCATGACGACCTTACTCTCATGACCTAATTAGTTCCCTAAAGCCCCACATGCTAATGCCATCACTTTGGTGTTGGAGTTTTGGAGGAACACAACATTTGTATACATTGTACTTAGGCTGGTAGACAGAGAAAGGGAGCATAAGAAGGGGAGAGGGAGAGAGAGAGAGACAAAGGGAAAATCCAAGTTCCAAAAGAACCAGTACAAGTACTGACCGCTTGATATCAATGCTAGGCAAGGCAATGCACAGTTTAAGGGTCATCACTTTGAAAGCAAATCTAGGTGCAGGTTCTGGTGTGAACTAGGTATTCCATCAGAACTGCAGAGGTAGCAACTCTGTTTCCTTCAGCTAACAGTCCTGACTACCTTAGAGATTAAAACCAAAGCAAGAAAAGGAAAAACAAGTCAGCATGTTTAGCCACAGTTTTCAATGAACCGTATCAATAAAGGTTACAATTTGAACCTAGCACTCTCTTAAATTGCTTATTTCTCTGACTCTTATTTTTGTTGTTGTCTATGTGTATTTTGTTTTTATGATTTGGTCATTGTTTAATCCTTTATTTTTGATTTGTTCTTGAATGAAAAGCAAACTCCAAACTTACCTTGCCCAACTGGTAGGCAATAAACTACTTTCCTAAAACAGGATAAACATAGATGATGAATATTTTATAGCATGCATTTAGCATATGTGACCTCATTTTCTCCTCTAAGTAAATCATTACATTATCTCCAACTTGTAGGCTTATGTAGTGAGATGCAGTAAAATGAAAAAGGTTTCCCAAGGTTATAAAGCAAGTAAGTGGCCGAGGCAGAACTGAATTGGTTTTCCTTCATCTGCCATGTAAGTAGTAATGTTAACACGTACTCAGAAATTCTTGAATAGCTAAGAGGATGGGACTCTAAGAAAGCATAGTGAAGTGGCCACATGGGAATGCAACCCTTCAAGTATGTGGGTTGTTAAAATATTTATGGGCTGACAACTTCAAGTAGAGAGGAAGCTAATGATATCACATAACAATAACATATTCTTGAAATCAGAAAAATATGACACTGAATGCTAAATTGTCATCTACTAGTTGTAAAATCCTAGGCTAAGTGAAACATTTATCTGTGGCTAGAGTTTCTCATCTTAAAATGGGGATAACAGTTGTGAGATTGTAGGATTAAATGTGGTAACGTAAGTTAAAGCATCTTTCGAACATTAGTGCTCAGTAATTGCAACTTCATTCTAATGTAGCATAAAGCTTTATTTTTTGTTTAGTATAGCATACTTAGTTAATATTTTGACATTGATTTTTTAGATTTTTTTAGGTGTGTGTAAATTCTGTTCAAAGAATTGCACATAGAATCAACCTAAGAATAAAAATGTATTTGCCATTTGTGTTTGAGAGGAAAGAAAACTCCAGCAACTTCTTTCAAATAAGACAGGCAAAAAATCATTTTAAATCAATTCAGAATAATTAATGAATTGATCTATCAAATTGAAAGAGTCAGATACAAGTGAAATGATTTAATAACTAATTTAGATTTTTGGCAATACTGGGGTTTGAACTCAGGGCTTCATGCTTGGTAGGCAGGTACTCTACAACTTGAGCCACTCCACCAGCCCAAATAATTTCTATTTGAGCAGTATATTTATTCATCTAAATCACATATCAAAAGTGTTATATATACTTGAACAAAGGGAGCTAGAGCAATTATTTTTAATTTCCTCCAAGTATAACTAGTATATGTGAACCTTGACTTCTACAAAGAGCGTCTTAATTTACTGAGTACCCTGTCTAGTATTCATATTTGGCAGAATATTTTCAGTGTATATATTCAATTGGTATAAACAATATATTCTCCCTCTTTCTCAAAAATTTACATTATACATTTACATATTATACACAAAGTAAGTAGTTAATGTTTGTGTATATACACATAAATATGAATGTATGCATGCTTATGAGTATGTATATGAAACTATATTTGTATGTCTAGATATATGTGGAGAGAACATGTAGCTTCAAGCAAGAAAGATTGACAATGGGATATTGAGCAAACTACTTAAAACATTTTGACTTTTTTTTTTTGTAGGGGCTTGAATTCAGGGCTTCATGCTCGCTAGGCAGGCTGTCTACCACTTGAGCCATTCCACCAGTCCCTTAAACTTTTTGAAACACAATTTTTTAATTGAGTCATGATTAATATCATGGTTATAATATCTAGATCAGAGACTCTTTGCAGAAAGTAAATGAAACAATACATGAGAAAATCGATTTATAAATTGAAATAATATTTCTAAATATTGCTGTTCATTGCAATTGTCCACTTTTAATCTGTTGCTACCATGGGATTGTTTTGATCAAGCTCATTTTCAGCATTCAGTTTAGAAACCCTTGTATCTCTCCCTTTCTTCTCACATGCAAGAACTGCCAACAAAACAGGCAAAGATAACATTGTCGAATCATTTCCCTTCCACCCAAAACCAAGGAAATAAAGCTTTAGTGTTTTCCTTCTACATTTTCTTTCTGAGTTAGTGAGATCATTGACCATCTCCTACTCCATTCAGTGTTAGCAGATGGAAAAACCCTCCCATAACAATGACCATGACAGGTGTTTGCTTATGTCCAATGAACAAAGTTGTACTTTTGCTCCTGCTTCCTCACAGTTGTTCACACAGAAGCTGTGCTAAACATTTTCCAGTATTTACCCTGTGATGTACTTATATTTCCTTGCTATTGTAATGGTAAAGAAATGATTCCTCTTGAGTTTGAGAACTGATAGCTAAAAGATGACAGATCTAGGATTTAATTACAATTCACATACCTTATCATCTATGTCAGTTTACAGGAGAACAATGTTCAGGTGATGAAGAAGTCAAACCTCCATCCAGGATTCAAAGTGACCCAGATACCACATGAAGTGGCAGACTTTGTTAGGGATTTGTGTAGTATCTGAGCCATCATTTTGATTCAACACCATTGATGATTCTCATAAGATCTCATTGTCCTGATCCTCTCAGTTGGGTTTTATGATCAATTGAAGTACTTCCCCTAAAGCACAGGTTTATAAAATAATGAAGGAAACAGGGAGCATAATATTTCAACCTATTTTTTAAAAAATTCAATGTCTATTATTCAAAGTGACAAATCTTCTGTAATTTTCAAACCAAATAAAAAAAAATCAAAAGACACACTAGATAATATTTTGTAAAATCACCAATGTGTTCAAAGGCACCAATATGGCAAAATTTTGGCTAAAGAAAAAAAAGTGCCTCCTAAATAGCTGATTATTTCAGGTTTGTCACTGTAGCCTGAAAATGTTGGAGACCATGAACTTAGCTCACCTTGAGTTTGAGTACCATCTACTATCTCTATTTTAAAGAATACTGCACACTTGCTTTTATGAAACTTAAAAACACTGGATAATCTTCCAAATTTCAATTTATACAAAAAAGAGGAAAAAAAATCTAGTTTATCAAAAACAAATGTGTTAAAAATATGCATTTGATAACATGTTTTAAAAAGCAGTGTCAGTTACCTCCTGACTCAGAACTGTTCTCTTTGAGGACCATTTGAAAGGAAATACTCACTGCTTGCCAAAAAAAAGCAGATTATGTTTCTGGCAGTGTGATAACTAGCTCTATGTAAACTAATTTTTCTATGTCTATATAGTATTAAGAGCCTCTTTAAAAGCAGACATAGGATAGAAATAAAAGAGTAAAAACAATAAGAACTTATTAATATATTCTCTAATCTCATTCATTCATACAGAAGGTTAGCACATGACATGGAGATGTCCACTTGTTTTGAATACCTATGTGCAATCTAGTCATGGGACTAGTTTACACTACAATATACTTAAGTTTTATTTTGCTTCTTTTAGGTTATTTTAAGTCTGAGATGTAGATATCAGAAGAATGAATGAATGTATCAAAAGGCATTTATACAAACCAGAACTATTCTTACATGTTCATGAGATATTCAGACCCACTCAAGTGCCTCTAAGATCTATGGAAAGTCCTCACAGATCTCCCTGTGAGATCTTCCTCTTGTCCAGCATGTGAAGTCATCTTTTTAACTTTTCTTCATTCAAATTTGTATGATGCTTCTGACCCTGCCCATACCAAATGCAATGATGGACTTGTTTTTCTCACATAGGATATCACTATCCTTGAAGATGGCCCTTCCTGTTGTGAGGTGGCTAATGTTTAATATTAAAAAGAACGAACATTAGTTCATGTCCGGAAGACACTTTCCAGTCACTTTCTGAAATCAGATTTTAGGAACCCACTGAGATTGCTGTACAATGACTTGTCTGATTCTAACTTTCCAGATCTAAGCAATGGATACCTCTGGTCAAAGGGATGATGTTCTCTTCTAAAAGTATTGTTTTCTGTGACTACCTAAGTTTCTAAAACTGGACATGATTTGTGCTTTCAGTCCCAGGTCCTTTGTGGCCTCTTCTTTCACTCTATGCTTAAACAGATAAGTGCAATACAAACAAGTCCATAAAACATTATTTCCCCCATGTACAGATTCCCATGGCAACTTCTCTTTTTTAAGATTTTTCCATAGTATAAAAGTAAATATGGTTTATTATTAACTTTGCTGTAATAGCAACAATGGAATTAAAACTAAATGTCATCAGCAACTATTATTTTTCTAAATTTCTTGAAATACCACTAACATTCTCTTTTCCAACCATCAGGAGAATAATTGTTGCCTTACCAACCCCCTCCCAAGGCAAGGGGGCCCAGCATCACCCATGGGCATGTGTGATTCATCTCAACATGAAGGACTTTTGGCTACCATTGAATGAGAGCTTCTTTCACTTAGTTTTGTACTGCAGTCTTAGATGAAATTGCGAGACATCTCTCTCCTTAACAGTATCTTAAAAGGATAAAAAAGAACTCAAGCTTGGATAGGTATATTTCTCTAGCTCTACAAATGCCATGACCCATGACTGCAGGATAGAATAAAGAGCAAAATAAAAAATAACCAAGACTCATTGAGTGCCTTAATGACCCTTAAGCACTGTTATCACAGTGCTTATAAATACTTATATAAGCTAACTTATCTAATCATTATAATAAGCATGAGATATAGGTACATAGAGCTGAGTATATTGGGACTTAAATGTTTAAGAAATTTACCTAAGATCAAAGAGTTTAAAGTTGAGAAATATGTATTTTGAATTAGTGTCTGACTTATCTAAAAATTTTCTTTTGTGTTTTTTAACTTTGATTTAGTCTTCTTGTGGCCATAAAAAATTCTTATAAATTTCCTTAGGCTTTGATTCATTCTAAGTTTAATTTCACATCATCCAAAACAGCAAATAATAATAAAGAGAATTGCTCTTAATCAGTTATGTCCTATATGTTACATCTCAAGTTTGATGTTGACTAGTGAAAAGTCTTAAGAATATCACAATTATTCATTGAAATAAAATGAGGAAGTGACATTCTTGAGATGACATAAAAAGTTTAGAATGTAGTCTATTGGACAAAGGGATTATATATAATTGTATCCTCATGAACAGATATTTCCTTTTTTGTTCTTTCTCTTGCTTTTTAATTATAAGGTTTGCAAGACATAAAGAAAAGAAAAACTCATGCAACATATAAGATATGTCCCTAATAGTTTTTTTATTAAGAGTAAATAAGAAATTATTAATGAACTTGCATCCAAGAAAACTTACTCATGGTAGACTAGAGAAATGAACTCCATATCTGATGACAAAAAGCAAGAAACAGATTAAGAAAACCCAAAATTAGTTTACAGGTTAGAGCTCTAACACTTGGTGTTTTGAGAGCCATTTTCTCAAATGATATTGGAGATGCAAACATATTTCTCAGCTTTCTGGAAGATAAGACCTGGAAACTTCTAGAAGCATCTCAGAAGATGTCAATTCATGATCCAATTGATGGCAGAAACATTTCATGCAAAGCATTACACATCATGTGTGAGATTCTATCCTTAATGGTTATAAAAAGTGCCAGGTATGCTGTGTTTACTTGGGTAATATATTTTTATTGCCATCTCCCATTCATTAATAAATATCTTCTCAGTATCTTCATTGTTACCAGACATATTTTGATTTTCCTCACAGATGTGGTGAGAGAAGGGGTAGTGAACTATTTTGGTGCTGAAATACTTATCCTACAAGGATGGCATAATATTAGACTTAAGGTACAGGAACAGTCCTTAGGGAGGCCCAATAAGTAATGCTTTTGAACACAGTAAAACAAGTGTGCAGCAGCAGAAGTTTAAGGACTGTTCTGTCTGGATTCTTCAGATTCTGAGTTTCAGTTATTTGAGAGAAACTTATCTTCTGATTCCTTTATAAGTGTGGATCCTCAAAGAACGGTGTTCTATTCACTTTTCTCTATTTATCCTCATGAAGTTTCTAGAATGAATTATTAACATCACCTTAGAAGTACAGAAAATGAGAATGTGAGTAGCTTATCCAAATTCTCCCAAGAAGAAATTGTAGATCTGAAATCAAACACCAAGCAACTTGATTCTCAAGTCTGTGACTTCAGTATTCTCATAGATTATATTCTGAGAGGACAATAAGCTATTTACTTGGCGTTACTCAGTAGGTTTCTTTCCTCTAGTCATGTTCACAATGAAAGTTAGTCTGATACTTACCTTAATAAAGAATTCTAATCAGACAGAATATCACAAAGAGAGTAACAGTTTAAATTATCCATGCTTGAATTTACATTCAATCAGGAAACATTTATTGATTTTCTACTATGTAAGAGTTACAGTGTTAAGAACCACATGCATCAGCATGAACTTGAAAATAAAAATAATGCAGAAAAGAAATACTGCAGAATGGCTTCTGGGATAATTTTATGTACAGACAGCCAATTTCAATTTTTCACCAGACATCTAATTAAAAAAGAAAAGTGAGGTCTCTATATTGGGTCCAGTGGGTAAAAAAATATTTAATAAGAATATGTGGTAATAGTCCCATCCTTTCTTTGCTTCACTGTTTTTCCTCCTTCTGAGGGAGAAGGCTATCATGCTGACAACACTGAAATAACATACAAGAATAAACTGCCATTCATAACTTAGGACCTGAACTTTGCTGAGCTGGGCCTCTGTATCAGATGTTTGGATTCTTTCCTCAACAAGGAGATCATGCTAACTGGAGTAAGGTGTGTATCAAATCTCTTACCAAAGAAAACATGCACCCTCTTACTTGATCTGTCCAACTCCAGTCCCTAAGTTTCAATTCATTTCAAAAGGAATAGCTCTTCTCTGACTCCTCCTCGCTTTGGACTAGCAGTTATTTATTGGCATATTTCTTTCTAAGAACCAATTGTTAAGAGAAAAAGTGTCTCTTATTGACACCACCATTTTATATGACTTAGGGAAACACAAGTAGCAATGGCAAAAACTAAATCATAAATCTAGATAAATTACATTGATATGTACAATATTATCTCCATTACACATTGCAAACCCCAGCATATTATTTTCTGAATCTGGCATAGTGATCCAACCTAAAATAGCATCTACTTTATAGAATGATTATGAAGATTAAATGAGATGACATCTATGGAATCTTAGCACTATATTGTAAGCACACTTAAATATTAGCTCTTGCTATAATTTGGATCTTACATGTTTCCCAAAGGTTCATGTGTTAAAGGGTTGGACCTCAAGATTTGTTATCAGATGGTGGTGAGATATTTAAAGTGGGAAGCCTAGTGGGAGGTCATTGCAGTGTGCTCTTGAAGAGACTTGTGGAACCTCAGCTCCATGAAATAAGGGATTTTGTTTCACCAGCTGCTCACCTTCCATCATGATGACAGAAAGCAATGAGGCTGATCTGTCATGAATTTGAACCTCCAAGACTTTGAGCCAAAATAAACCTTTTCTTATTATAAGCTAATTATTTCAGGTATTTGTTACAGTAATGGAAACCTAACTAACATAGCTATGATTATTTTTATTTCATTTTCTTTGTATTTCAGGAGAAAGCAAAATACATGAATAATCCTCAGGGAAGATTCCTGACTAAACAGATTGACAATTCTTTTTAACCTTCCTCCTCCCAAAAAAAGTATAAAATTACAGATAGAACATTTAAGAAAAGATTCTTAAGGCTACATTTTAAGGTGACACAGTAAGAATATGTCTTCTCTTTTCCTCTCTGAAATTAGAGGGGAAATGAGAGTAGGCACATAAATACTCAGTCAAACTAGGACAGAGTATAACCACAGGCCAGTGGATGAGGAGCATTGTCAGATCAAGTAAAGATGACACAAGCCATGCCTGCTGTCACAAGTACAGCAGACCAAAGAGTCAGAGAATACAAGCCAGGTGCCTCACCTGAAGGATAGAATTAATAGGGTTGTTGATAACAATGGTGTCGAGGGGCCTGGGTTTCTGAACAAACTTCCCAGGACCCTATTAGATACTGCAGATTTGAGCGTCTGTGATAATAAAAAAATTCACAGGACATGCCATCACTGAGGGGTTATCAGAGGGGGAAGCATATTGGAGAGACTGTTGCGAGCTAGAATCTGTAGACAGAAGGAAGTCTGTGTTTCAGGAAAGTCAAACCAAACTAAAGTGTTTCTCTCTCTCTCTCTCTCTCTCTCTCTCTCACACACACACACACACACACACACACACACACGCACATCACATGATCCATGTATATTCTATATTCTGGCTTAATTTTTTCTAAATCACAATGCTAACCCTTCCTCTACAAAAACTATTCTGAAATAGCTTGTCTCAGAAGAATGCAAATCATTCAAATATGAAAAATAACCTGTTTCCAAAACAAGAGTTAAGAGCAGGTTTACAAAGAAAACAGGAAAAATGGTCTGGCAGGGGAAGGACATGAAAAATAAGCTAGCATTGCTCAAGAAAGAAGTTGAAAAGATAAATAAAATGGCACAGAAATAAAGGTCAATTTATTTGAGGAGACGAAACACAATTGCAAAAACAATAAATGCCAAAGTGGGCAAAGGCTAAGAAAAATTAGTAAAATACTTACAAAAAAAGTTAAGAATACATAAAATTAGACAGGTGGCCTCCATGAATGAGAAATGAAGAAAAATAAAATTAAAATATTTTCCTTTTTAATTGAAAAAAAATTCAAAAATAATAGGAAAACACAACTCAAATTTGAAAGTTGGAATACAGCTTATCTCCAGAATAATTGATTTTAAAGAAGGGAAAGAGAGAGTGGAGGGGGACAGACAGAAAGAGAGATCCCTGAATATCTAGGAAGATAGGCTGGTCTATGATATGTGCACTGTAAGACTGATCCCCTATGCTACAGTAGAAAATGGGAGTTAAAAGTCTAAGTAAAAAAGATTACCAGAGAGGGAATAAAGACAATTGTCACCTAGATACTTCACAAGAAATGGTAGCCTTACCAAATCTGACAATATTTTCTTTTGTCTAGTCTGCCAGAGAATTGGATCAATTCTGACAGTGTAAGACACTTTTTAAAGTATCACAGTCATCTTGACTTTGTGCTTGGCTTTCTTCCCCTTGCCTGAGCTCTTGATGTTGTCTTCATGCTTGCCCCTTTTCCTTGCATGAGTGAGGCTCAAGCTAGTATGCAAATTTGACTTACTATGTGATTGTAGGAATTGGGGATCCAAACAAAGAGATCATGATTCAAAGCCCTGCCAAAAACTAGGGTTCCAAGGAAAACAAAACAAGACAAAAGTCAATAGTAAATTATCAAAACAAAATATTGTTGTTTTGTTTGTCCACAAACAAAATATATTGACATAATCTGAAATTCCATTACCTGCCTCTCTAAATAATTGTATTTCATGAAAAATAAGACTCCGAAGATAAATAAAAAGTTTTTGGATTATAATGTTATAGGATTAAAACGTATTCCTTTGTATATGAGCCTAAGAGGTGGGCTTAATGAGACAGTCAAACAAGTCAGGAACTTGTTCGTGGTTCAGGCACGCATTGCATAAAGAGGATGTCCCACGAAGTCAGGTTGCTATCTATTTTTAATTAAAGGTTCATACCCACCTCTGTGAAGATCTTTACAGGGTGAACGTATTCTGTACTAGTGCTGCAGGTCCTGACAGTCATACAACATTGCATAAAGTGGGTTTCTCAGGAAGAGCTTCTGAACCTTGAGTTTCTGTGAATGGTAAATGGTAATAAGAAGAAAAGGATATTCTCTAGGATTCTCTTCTCTGATCTTCCAGGTTTGTCAAGGATAAGTTCTCAAGAAATCAGAAAGAAAAGAACACAATTTAAATCCAATATATTTGGCTATATCTACCTGAGGGGGGTAGGGTTTAAGTGTATAGTATTTAAACAAGTGATGCAGGGGGAGGAAAAAGAACAAGAAAAAAGTAAAAAGAGAGGAAGGAAGGAGGCAAGGGAAGAAGGGAAGGAGAGGGGGAAGGAGGGAATGAAAGAGGGAAGGAAGGAAGGAAGGAAGGAAGGGAAAAGAAAGAAAAGAAAAAAAAGAAAGAAATGAAGGCAGGTTAAGATCCCAGTAAAACATTTACAATTTTGACATCATCTTACAAACAAAGAATTAAATAAAAGAATGTTGGAAATATCTAATCACATTGTTACAACTGCCTAAGGCTGACTGCTATGAATCCATTTCACAAACATGTCTTTTCAATATCTTTATCAATTAATATTTATTGAGCAGCTCCAAAGGTATACGACACATGAGCAGTTATGATTAACTTCCTGTTCTTTCCTCTTCTCTTTGGAAAATGAAGCCCATACAACCTTCAGAAATCTGCCTGAAGGGGGTAAATGGACTTACTCTAACAACCTGAACAAACATTATTTCAAGAACTAATTTTCCACTTATCTGGTTCTTGCCATCCACAGTTTCAATATGCTGTGATGTCTCAGAGCAATTTAAAATTGCAAGTCACTAAGTACAAACTGGCAGAATCTACAGCATTTTGTGACCTTTTACATTTTAGATTTCCCTTTAATAGCAATTACTTGCATTAGGCAAAAAAAAAAAAATGACCATAGACTCCTCCAATTTGCAGTTAGAAATCTATGAAATTGAAATGATTTGTTCTATGTCTCCTAGTTTTCTTGGGCTTCAAACTTTCTGATATTAGTGGCTATGCTTAAAAGAGCAGTGGCTCACTCAAAATTATGTAACAGGCTACTTAGTGATTTTTTGTTGTTGTTATTTTTCTTATTAACAGCTTTTCTTTGCGGCACTATTCACAATAGCCAAGTTATGGAAACAGCCAAGATGCCCCAGCACTGACGAATGGATTAAGAAAATGTGGTATCTATACACAATGGAATTTTATGCAGCCATGAAGAAGAACGAAATGTTATCATTCGCTGGTAAATGGATGGAATTGGAGAACATCATTCTGAGTGAGGTTAGCCTGGCCCAAAAGACCAAAAATCGTATGTTCTCCCTCATATGTGGACATTAGATCAAGGGCAAACACAACAAGGGGATTGGACTATGAGCACATGATAAAAGCGAGAGCACACAAGGGAGGGGTGAGGATAGGTAAGACACCTAAAAAACTAGCTAGCATTTGTTGCCCTTAATGCAGAGAAACTAAAGCAGATACCTTAAAGCAACTGAGGCCAATAGGAAAAGGGGACCAGGAACTAGAGAAAAGGTTAGATCAAAAAGAATTAACCTAGAAGGTAACACCCACACACAGGAAATCAATGTGAGTCAATGCCCTGTATAGCTATCCTTATCTCAACCAGCAAAACCCCTTGTTCCTTCCTATTATTGCTTATACTCTCTCTACAACAAAATTAGAGATAAGGGCAAAATAGTTTCTGCTGGGTATTGAGGGGGGGAGCGGGAGGGGGTGGAGTGGGTGGTAAGGGAGGAGGTGGGGGCAGGGGGGAGAAATGAACCAAGCCTTGTATGCACATATGAATAATAAAAGAAAAATGAAAAAAAAAAAAAACAGCTTTTCTTTTTTTGAGACAGGAAGAGAGAACTGAAGTATATCAAAGAGCAGCAAACATCTGATAGTATATACCAAGTGCCAGTTCCTTTGCTAAACATTTTCTATTTGTTACTATATTTATTTATTTGTTTGTTTGTTTGATTTATTTTTTTTATTGTTGGACTGGGTGGACATTTACAAAACTTCTTGCAATATATCATAGTTGAATTCGCACCCCTCTGTCTCCTGTTACTGCCATTCCGGGAATAGTTTTCACAGATCAATGTACAGGTAGAAAAACTATAGGGTAGTTATTAAGATTACTCTTATTTTAGATAAATAGACACTTACAAAAATGAAGTTATGCATTAAGTGGTAGAGCTGGTCCTAGGTTGTCATTGCACTCCAGTGCTCATGTTCTGATCTACTTTATCTTCTCCTTTTTACATTGTGGAAACAACTAAATTAGGCTTGGAAATCCTCAAGATCAGTTCATCATTTCAGATTACCCTTTGCTCTTGTTTATCTACTCACTTATTTATTTATTTTGGATTATTAGTCTTCATACTTGCTAGGAAGGCACTCCCCTGCTTCTGCCATGTCTCCAGCCCTTTTAGCTCTGGTTATTTTGGAGATAGGGTCTCACTTCTTGTTCATGCTGACCATCATGTTCATATTTTACACTGCTCCGCCTTAGCTGGATAACAGGTACATGCCATGCTGCCTAGCTACGAGTTGGGAAAGGGTCTCAGAAACTTTTTTGGCAGGTTGGTCCTGAGCTGAGATCTTCTTCATCTCAGCCACCTACATAGTTAGGGTGACAGGTGTGAGCCACCAGTGCCAGCCACCCTTTGCCATTTTGATTACCAGATCCCATAGACAGTATAGGTCACATTTTCTATATATATTTTTCTGAAGGCAGAAGCTTACCACATAATATCATTAGCAATTTTACATACTCTGTAAGAATTCTAGTTTCAACTTAATTTGATGCACATACAGTGATACAAACTATGTAGAAAGGAGTTGTGCATGGATCTATGAGATCTAAGAGGTGAACATAGCATATTTCCAAGTCAGATGGAAAAATGAAAATCTATATAAAATTCTAGTAAACAAGCTAATTGGAAATTTGAGTGTGGTTCTTTCCTAACTCACTTGTTATACTTATAGATCTGTATGATATATGCCAAATAGAATAATATAAGTATACCAATAATACAACTTTCTTCCTTTCTATCTATAGAACAGTGCCAGTTTCATGAAGAGCTCCTTATATAGAGCAATAAAAAGGTTTTGAGAATTTCTTGTACCATCTTACTGCTCAGAATGTTCTAAAATACAGGGATGTAACATTTTATTACCTTTCATATTGTAGCACCATGTTATTTCTCCCATAATGTTGTTTTTGGCAACAAAATTTGAAGAAGAAAACGTTACAGACAGTTTTTGTGGCAATGGTAGATTAACACTCATTATTAAGTTCTTTAGTCTTTGCCTGTTTGTAGGTTTCATTAATTGATGAATACTAATGGCTTCCCATCTCATTTTGTAATTATAAAAATGCCTCTGCTTTTCACAACTACCTAAAACATAGACAAAAACTATGTATCTGTAATGTAAGTAGGTAGACAGTTAGAATTGGGTTTGAGATAGACAGTTAGCATACAAATTACCTGAAGAGGTTGGCATAAATATGGGTCTCACTTTACAATACCTATAAGCTTCTTTTTTGTTGAAAACTCTGCCCAGTAAAATAGTACATTTTCTTATTGTTTTTCAAATCATCTTTGTAATTATAAGCATTACATGACTAAGCAAAAACACCTATCTCTTCATTCATTCATTTATTTATTCATTCAACAAAGATTTTTTTTTTGAGAAAGAGTGTTTCTGTGTGTCCCAGGCTGCCTTTAGACTTGTGAGCTTCATGCATTAGCTTTCCAAGTGCTGTGATTATAGGTGTGAACCATCATGCACAGCAACAACCAACCATTTAAGTATGTGCCAAAAAACTGCTCTAAGCATGTATAATGATTGAAAGGATCAAAATGCAACCTACCTCATTACACTGAAATCCAAAAGGGATCCAGATAGATAAGTAGGAAATAATAATATAAAACGACAGCTTCTGGTGGGGTAGTTGAGAATACCGTGAGAGTAAGTATGGAAAAGCACTCCTCAGTGTTTTCTGTGTGTTTGTGAATGTATATTAAGGTGATCTTCACATCAGGCTGTTCCTGGAAGCTGAGATGCCAAGAATGCATGTATTTTGTCAGGCAAATATTGGAAGAGATAGAGAAAGTGAGTGCAGAATGGACAATGACTCATGCAGAAGTTGAGGGCTGCGGGAGGCTGAGGATATCAGGACATGGGGAGTATGGAAGTAAGGGGTGGTGGTAGGATTCACTTTTGTGGGTGGCAATTGCTCAAAATGGAAAAGAGCCAGGGAGCCAGGTAATCAAGTGTCTTGTAACCCTGGATAAGGAGGGTATGCATTATCTTAAGAAAAATGGGGATCTATCACCTTATAGAAGCAAGCGATATTACATTTGTGTTTTTACAAAGATTGTGCGTGGCTATAATTCAGAAAATGATTAGGGGCAGAGGCAAGAAAGGAAGCAGGAAAGTCAGGAAGAACCTATTAGAAAATCAGGCAAAGAAAGCTAAGTGAGTGATTTAGGCTAAAATTGTGATAGTGAGGAGGATGGTTATGTACCTGGAGATTTATCTATATGTGAGTATAAATAGCATAATACATACAAAAATATTTAATTCTATGTGCAATGCTTCACTTTTCATACTATATGATTCAAGGGTTAAATAAATCAGTTTATATATCACTACCCATATTAGTATTTCATGAACGTAAATTAAAGTTCTTCAGTACAGTTCAAAGAACGATACATTAGAAATAAGGACAGCAGATAGGACGTGGTGGTGCATGCCTGTCATCCCAGCTGCTTGGAAGTATGGGTAGGAGGATTGTGATATGAGACTGCCCTGGGTAAAAAGAGTGAATCCTACCTGAAAAATAACTAAAGCCAAAAGGGTTGATGGTGTGGCTCAAGTGGTAGAGCCCTTAGAAGTGCAAGGTCCTGTGTTAAAAGCCCAGTACTGATAAAAAAATTAAAAGAAAAGAAATAAGGACACCATATCAAGGTATGCTATCAGAAAACTCTCACTGCTGAGTCCAGTGTCCACCTTGAGCAATGTACAGCTCCAGGCTCCTGAGTGGAACCAGCCTAGCGCTGTGCAGAGAAGACACAATGCACAGTGAATTAACAGTGACATTTTTAAATATACCCAGGTCAGAACACATCCGATTCTCTGTTTTTCCTTGGGGAAGGTTTTAGCAGGAAAACCCTGTCTCCCTGTGTGGAAGGAGAACATATTGCTCAAGTACTCAGAACTAAAATAATGAATAGAAGATTATCTTCATTTTTCAACACTTTACTCCATGCCTAAAGCCCAGAAACTCAAACAAAATGGATGATTTAGCTCAATGGTTCTAGTCTGCACATCTCACAGAAGTGACTAGAATGTTGGTGGCCTGTGGTGAAAAACATGAAAATCTATAGTCAGGCAAAATGTAATGAGCAATGTTTGTTCAAAACTTTGAAATATGCAGCCCAACAATAAATTATTGATTAAAAAGGAAAAGAACTACATCATTTACTATATGCAGAAAGCTACAAGTAGTTTGAACAGAAATATAGATGAAAAACTTTATGTAGAATCCTATAGACAATCATAATCTTACTGGTTACATTAGAGTAAAACTTATTAAACAAATACAATATGTGTGATCTCAGATATCTATTATATATTTATTAAACAGAAAGTAAAATAATTAAAAATTCAGCATATCACTGAAAATTTTTCAAATGGCCACCTAATAAAAAACTACAATTATTTTCCTTATTTAATTTCTCTTCAATATTTTAATTAATCCCATGGACAAAATGATATGGCATAGCTGGGTAGAAATGAAACACTGACAAAAGAAGCTCAATGTATTTAGTGAGCTGACTGTACACAAGACAGAGTTATAACACAAAATTATAGGGTCCTTGCCTTTTTCATAACAGAATTTTTAAATTTAGAGTTGTGATTTTGTTTTGTCACTGTTTATGGCCAAGTAAATTTCTGTAAAGTATTTGTCATGAAACACCACCATCATTGTCTCATGAGCTTGTGTATATGGGAACATAGAGTGAAGACTAGATGTGGATCCACGTGAGGATACAGAACCAGAGGACAATGGATGCAGGGAAGAATGTGAGGGGAGAAGCAAAAGAATTTCAGTGAAGGGAATGAAGGCAGTGGGCATATCATGTGTAGTAACTAGAATATAGTAGTCAGTAGATGAAAGAAAGTGAAAAGGAAGGATGATAGAGTAAGAGACTTATAAGAAAATGTGTGATGCTTTACATCTTGATGAAGAAAGAGGACTTTAGTCTTATAACTTACCCTGTTTCACTATCTCTTTGAAGGCAAGAACATTCCTTCAACCATCCAAATATGAAATTTTTCTCCTTAATATACTGTCTGTGTTGATCCCCACCTCTCTCTCTCTCTCTTTCTCTCTTTCTATTTCTCTGTCTTTTCTTCTCTTATTAAAGTGTCCATGCTTCTTCATGTTTTGGAATAATTTTCAAAGTCTATGTTACCATTGTGTGGTAAAAACATGCTTCAGCTCCTTTCTCTACAACATTTAAGCTAATTGTAGGCGTTGGCTGCCTTTCAAGAACCTACTTTCTCTCGATGTCTAGAACTTTTTCTGCCAAGTCTAGTACTGAATTAGTTGCAGAAAGGAGAATTATTATGTGAAGGAAATAATCAATACAAAGCAGATATAGAGCAAAACTCCTCTGTCAGAAAAGGGAAGAAAATTTCACCTCTCTAATAAATCAACAAGGCACAAAATATCTGTTATTTATTTTTCATTTTGCAGGTGAAAGTCAAAAGCCTATTATTTTTCAAGGGAAAAACTATTATCCTTTCATTTCAATTAACCCTTATGAAGAAGTTAGTAAAGTTTTTTGAAAAATATTCCTGCAGCTCTAAGGCAAAGATTATTTTAAAGAAAAAAAAATTTTAATTCAGATACGTGGAGACCTGAGATGAGTTTAATTCTCTATCAATTTTCTAAGTCAATCATGAATAAGGAGGTTCTGGAGAAGTCCCTTGAAGCCTAATTTGAAGACCCTGGGCTCATCTCCTCTAAAGAACTTCACGGAGAATTTCCAGATGTTTTGAGAAGGCAGGCTGGTGTCGTACGGTAGAGACCAAGTTACTTTCTCTTCCTTTGCAGATGGTAAAGACAAAAATGCTATATATTGTGTGTCATGATTCCTAAATTATGTATGACTAGCCTTTAACTTTTCACAATGCCAAACCATCACAGAACACTGTAATTAGAAAACCAAAAATTAAAAAAATGATACAGTACAGATTTTTATTCATTTAATTGAAGATCTAGTCATAATACTCATGCAGGGAAGGTTTTTGTAACAAGGTGTTATGATGTCAAGGTTATCATTAGTTTAATATATTTCCAAATTTTCTTGGGAAGGTAAAATTAAACAGAAGAGCATGACACACAAAAAGGAAGAGAAACTAGTCTAGAGAAACTTAAGTGATATATTTTATCTTTAAAAAAATAGCACTGTGAAAAAATACATAGTACCATTACTTTACTGAGTGAATTAAAATCTTACTCTTAAAAATTCTATAATTATTAAAGAAAAGACAAAGATTTTCTACATAAAGTATGGTACTTATTCCATCCCTTAATGGATTTGTTTCAAGGCTTATCCCTTTTTATACAATATTTAAAGCACATTATAATTAAGATATTCCCCATTAGAAAATATCATTGTTTTAATGAGTATCAAGGATTGTAATTAATTCAGAAAGCAAAATGAAATGCAGAACAACTAAATCAGTCTACATTGTCATCATTATGAATTCACTTTCTAAATAAGGCTTAGTATTAGAAATTTAAGATATAAAACATATTCAATTTGTAGAAAGTTCTTTAAGGTTAAGACTAGAATTCACATTTTACAAAAATATTGGCTGTTTCATAATAATTAAAAGTATTACTATTACTAAAGATAGAAGACACTAGAGAAAAGTATTTTGGAAGTTTATTTAAAATATTTACAAGTGGAAGATTCATGGGACATGTTGAAGGTCAGACTTCTGGTCTGCCTAAGATTGATTGGATTCCCCTCTAGATACTCTGTTCTTTTCATTACAAAAGTATTTGAAGGCTAGAATATTTTACCCTTAAAATCATGCAAGCTCCCTTCATTTCTTTAGGTTTAATATGTCTTAAAATGTTCATTTATTCCAAAAGCAAACTTGTTTCTTTTGACTCCAGACCTTTTAGAAAGAGCAAGATAGAGAGAAAGTGAAAGAGGGAGAGAGGGAAGGAGGAAGTAAGAAAGGTTGAATGAGCTTCCCTGAAACCACTGAAATAAGTCCAGTGAATCAGCACAATTCAGAAAAGAGTTTAACAAAGATTCTTCTCAAAGTATAACAAGGACCATCCTGAAAATATGGGATCATTTCCATTACAAATAATAAAAACATGATGCATATTAGAGTAAATGTGTGATTAGACTGCAGAATGACAACTTGAATTCAGCCAAAACTATGTAATTGATGTTCGACAATATCAACATTTCCTGGAATTTCTTAGGCATGGATCTGGCATGAAGTGCAACATTATACATACATAATTTTATACATTTAATAGATTTTAGAAGAATGACCGTATGTAAAGCACGTAAATACATTGGGATTCAAGTAGAGAAACGATGGCATGCATTCTTCCTTGCAGGGATGGGGGTGCATATGGGGTGGATGGGCACCTAGTTTAGGGGAGCAAAAGGGAGATACGCATAGTATATAAATAGCTATAGTGCAATAAATGACACAAAGTCCATGTAATAGACATTGTCATGGCAGGAGCATGGATAAAATAGATACAGATTCACCTGAGAGAAAGTTAATTATAGCTAGTTATAGTTGCAAAATAAGGATGCTTTCAATAAAAGCTAGTATTTGTAGTGGATTTTTCAGTGTGGGTTGGTAACATCCATGGGTTGGGTGCTGTATATGCACTGCTGCAAAGACAGAGAGGCTATAGGGAAAGGAAACTACAAGAATCAGAATGGAGTGGGAGATAGACACAATACAAATATAAGCAATATTATAAAAAACAGGAGATCACTAATGGGAGAGGAAGGGTAGAAGAAGGAAGTTAAGAAGATGACTATGGGTGATATACTTTCTATACAAGAATGAACACAGAATTTTTAAACCTGTTGAAATCATCATAAAAAGGAGATTAAGGTAGAAAGGGGAAAAACAGAGGGCATGAACCAATTTGAATTATAATAATATGAATTATCATATATAATGTATATGAAACTCTCCCCGTAAAGCTATATTAAATAAACAAAACTGCATTTTTTTCCCCAAAAAAATGAGCAGGAAAGTAAAATAGGTCCTGTTTGGGTGTTGGTGCCAACAGGAGCGGGGAAGATAAGGAAAGTGTGAAGGGAGCTGAATATGGTGGACATATTATGTATTCATGTATGGAAATGGAAAAAATGAGATGTTGAAATTCTTCCAGGAATGAGGAGGGGGGATAAAGGAGAATGATGGAGTGGGCGAATCCAGCTATTATATATTGTAAGAACTTTTGTAAGAATCACAATGTACCTCCAATACAACAATAATAAAATATAAAATTAAGAAAAGAGACTTAAAAAAAGAATCAGAATGTTTATGTAACCAAAGACAATTAGGAAGATACTAGGATTAAGTTGTGCATGTTTATTTAGCTCAGCAATTCTGTATATAAGTTACTATCCTAAGAAGCAGTGGCCCCTGTATTAAAAAGGCAGAAGTACAAAAACATGGCAGATTTGTAAGATTATTCTATTAAGTGAAAAAAAATGTACACAGCCCAGATAAATTATCTTGTCAGAAGTACAAAATAATTTTACATACCTTCTATGTCTTTTGTAGGTGTACACATATGATTACCAACGTGTGTTTTCTGAAAGGAAACATTTCAAATTAATAGCATTGGTTTCCTCAGAGGATTGTAATGAGATGGAGGTAATAACATTATTTTTTATGAGAATGTATTTGTGCATTTCTTTTATAATCAAAAACTAATTAAAGTGTAATGGATATTAAAGAATATTTACTTATTTACCTAAATCCACTTCCCTCCCATATACCAAAAGCAGAGAGTCTTTCTTTTTCAGTCTTCTGGAATTAACTTTGGCTTTCATGGACCATAACTGATTACCTGTTTAAACTGGGGTAAATATATTTGCTTTCTCTTAGTGTTTTTCTTAGTAAACTCCTGCTAATGGTACCCCCTGTGTTAGTTATAACAAAGGTTTCTTATAAGAATTTAACACTAATCATCAATACAAAAGATGAGCGCATGGAGAATAGCAGAATGTTTAATTATTATTAATTTCTCTTTTCTATTCTAGGGACACACTCTTCCTGGAATGTGGAGGCTAAATTTTTCTATGTGTTACTTTACAAGATATCAGAAGAATTGTCATTAATAGTAAAAACTGCTGGGAAAGGAAAGGTGAACAGAAATGCAATTACCATCTTGGACTTCAGCCAAGATAGCAGAATCATTTCTCTGTCAAAAAGTGCTAAGGATCTGTTTCAGGTGTGCAAGGTCAGGACCTGGGTTTTGCATCTCATTGAAAATCTTGGCCTCTGTCAACACAGCAGGCCTTAGCGATGTGTTCTGAGACTGACAGATGGGGTCTGAGCAGAATTGTAGGTACTGCTTATTTCATTCTCTGCTTCCTCTCTCTCTCTCTCTCTTTCTCTCAACAATCCTTTCTTCTTGGCTGAAGACTTTTTAAACATCACATCTATGAGAATGTTAGCCCAATGTTATTGAGATCAAAGATACTAAGTGCCAGTTATAAACAGAACAGACAAAATAGCAGGAAGAAAGAAAGAAAGAGAGAAGACCCCTCGGTACAGGGGGTATAATTCATACTAACTGGTATATTCCTAAGGCTCCATTACTTTTGGTAATATTTAGAGGAGCATAGCAATTATACTTGAATTGGAGAAACAATAGCATAGCCTTGAGTTTTATTTCAACTAGTAACATATTTAAGAGCTTCACATACATCCTTCTAAATAATGTAACTTACCTTTATTAGGTATCTTTGTTTTATTTCAACCTTTGGTCTCTGAATTTCATTTTGTGTTTTAAATTATTAAATTTCATGGGGGAAAAATCAGCTCCCTTAGATGTTGGTCCGGGTGTACCATTTTTCCTATATCTGAAATACTGCCCACTAGTCAAAAGGAGTTCTGGACAGACACATTTGTAAAACCAAAAACCTTGGCATTCTGATTTCCCCTGAGAAGTACATAAAGATATTAGTACTAACACAGCTCTGTGTGGTGCCCAGTGGGCAGGCGTTGTCCAATTTCTACCAGACCCTAGGAAGAATACCTTATATGGTACTTCAAGCTGACATTCTTTCTCTGTGTGCTATTAAAGGAAAAAGCTGAATACCAGAACAGAGAAACATTTTGTGGTATAAACTCCAAAGGAATATTTAGACCAGAACCTTTGTTTATCCATATGTTTTTACTCTGGATGTTATTTTCATTTTTCACAGAGGTAGGAGATCTGCTCTGTAAGGAATGGTCCTGAAATTCTTTCTTCCTTGCTCAGAGATTTACTTGTGAATATAAAGCAAACACACAGAAAAATGTCTTGAATTAAAAGAACATTTTATTTTATTGTGTATAAGTTCATAGTTTCACTATCTGCTAGCAAAAACAGTGTCATGGTATGTAAACCTGTTTCCCTAGTTGTGATTCTAATAGTGTGAGTGGGAAGGGTGAGAAGGGGGACAGGACAATATTCCAGCTGGTTGCATAGTGAAAAGGAAGGCCAAACTAGAGGAAAAGAACTAGATGATTAATTATAAAGTTCTGATTATAGGAGGAAGGGGCACAAAGGAAAGAAAACAGAAATCAATCCACATATGAAGGAAGAAATACTAACACTGGGACTTCTGTGTGACAGTTATGCCTCTTCTCAAGAATTGTATGTATGCCTGTATATATAAATAAATGAAAGTTTTGAATTATCTAAATTAGGGAAGAGATAATGGTTAATATATCCGTTCTCTAATAACCATAATTTAAGCAATGCCTTATATCTATATTCCATCTAGATAAATACTCTAAAGAAGTGATGGGCTAACCTGAGATGATAGATATTTATCAGGACTTTTTGTCCTAGATGCAAGAGAATGTAGAATCTTTCACATTAAGAAGAAAATATTCAACAATAAATTCCTTGAGTGATTCGAATCCCACTAGCCTGAAGGTAAGGACCAGACTAAATAATTTCTTTAGGTAACATTAATGTCACTGTGATTATCAAACCAATGCTGAAAACTTGTGGCTATTAACAGGTCACCAAAGAAGATGATTATCACGTGACTTATTCTTGCCACTAAGTGAAGCCTGTCCACTTTGTAGCTAAATGGTATATTTTGCTAAAATAATAAAACAACCATATGCTGGCAGTACTTCATGTAAGCTGCAAAAATGTTTTTCCTTTTCCATTTTCTTTCAAGATATGACATGTTCTTCTCTTCAGTTGTGACCATCTCGCACTACACAGTCATGAAGAAACCATAAGTCTCTGTCTGCATTGGGAAACTGGATAGTAACTTCCTTATTTAGTGCGTATATTAAAATGTTAATTCATTGTACTCTGATTAGGAAAAAAATCTTTGTTTGATAGAACGTATGTATGGGCAGTCAAAAGTAGGCATAAATTAAAATCTAAGTTAATGAAAAAGCCTAAAAGCCTTGTTTAAGTTTATTAATTTTTATAAATAGTAAAAACAGTGAGTTTGGCCTTAAGGATGGAAACTGTCAGTGTTAGGACTGAGCTAATTATATATTTGATAATTGCAAATAAATTAGTATGATATTGTTGTAATATATATCTCAATGTTATTTAAGGTTGCTATTTGCTATCATTTCTGCATTCTATGATATGTAGTGAAACTATAGGTATTCCATTCTAGATTAAATATGACCATATTCTCATTTATTGTCTTTTTCTCCATACATGTTAAAAATAAATTCCTTATTTTCCCATAAAAATTTTGCAGTCTTTTATTGACAGCTATGCCAAATATTTTTACTTTACTTTCCTGTCATTTTAGGGTCTTGTTAAAAAAAATCCTTGCCTATTCCTATGCTCTGAATGATTTCCCTTATGTTTTGTTCTAGAGTAGTTTAAGATATTACATTTAAGGCTTTAATCCATGCTGAGTTCCATTTTATAACTAATGAAAGATAAGAGTTGGTGTGGTGATGTCTGATGGACAGAGAAAGGCTGATGGATAGTTTCCAAGTTATTGTTAGGAGCAAGAAGTTCTAGTATGCTATCGCACATAGGGTATTACACATATTCTTATATATTGTATGTTTCAAAAAAACTAGGAGAAAAGATTTTGAGTATTCTCAACATAAAGAAATGTAAAGTATTAGAAGAGATAGATATGTTTAATTCGATTTATGCATTATACGGGAAACATAATGAATAATGAAATATCACATCATACTCCATAAATGTGTACAATTTTGTGCTCTATATCATTTAAAAGTAAATTTAATTAATAATAAATAATAAAGAAAGATAACAATCAAGTAACCACACCAAAGGAGAAAAACTACTGTTTTCCTGGTTTAATGCTCCTTAATTTTAACCCCAATTGCCATGAATGTTCTTTCCATTCTTGATTTTTTTTTTTTTGCAATACTGGGATTTGAACTCAGGGCCTCATGCTTGCAAGGCAGGCACTGTACCACTTGAGCCATTCCACCAGCTCTTTCTATTCCTAATATCAACTGTTCCATTAAGGCTTTGACAAGCATCTGTTGACATTCTTAGTGACCATCCAAAGACATTGATATAGCTAGAGGGGAGATTTTTGTACTTCATGTAACTACTCAGCCCATTATACATGCTCAATACTTGAGGTAATATATCAAGAGTAAAACCAAATATCTTCTGCTTGGGGCCATGGTAAATAACTTATACCATAGACAACTACAAACAGGAAAGCATTCAAAAGCAACACTTCTAGGTATTGGCAAATTGGCAGTGCAGAATGAGCAATATGATTCCTCATGGAGAAGTAATTCCCATGATTCCTCAAGTTTCTGAGGAAATTTTCCTGAAGAACTTTCCAGACTACAACTTAATCAAGAGTGTAAGTAAACCATGATAAGATGAGGAAGCAGAAGCCTGTGAGCTCAGACCTACACCTACAGAAGTGACTGCAGATTTCATTATAGGACACAAAAAAAGAAGTTTCAATAAACTTGCACGTCAATCTAATTGAGTCTTAGGATAAACACTAAAAGGAGCTTTTAAGTAAGATGAAATACCATGAGTTACAAAGGGAAAAAGCAGTTATAGGGAAACAAAGCATTAAAGAACAACTCCATAGGCCACAAAGTATAAGTTGAAGAATAAGAATTCAAAACTGAAAGCATGGAAGGTATTGTTTTTCAATTGAAATTTCAAAAGGTCATGACTTAAAAGGTGAACTACTAGAGTTATATATTAAGGTTTATCCTTATTTTATTAACTGAAAACAGCATTGACAAAAATGAATGTGGACCTTGATGTAGAACAAGATATTTACAATGATGAGTACACTTAGTTACCGACTCCTTTTCTATGCATTGTATGCCATATCCTAAACATATGTGTCAATATAAAGGTTCAACCAAGTTATATTTCAATGTCTTTATAGATTAATTTAATTAGAAAAAGGATTAATGACAATAAAATAGGTAAAAACCTCCATTTGTCCATAAGTGATTGAATAATCATCCACACTCTCTAGAGTTTCTGACAATAGTGTTCAATTCCGGCTACAGAAGTTAAGGTTAAAAATTCAATTAGATTATGGTCTTTGGGGCTTTCCACAAAATGTATTCATCTCTTCTCTTTCTTGTTTCAAAGTAGTTTCATTAAGCATTCCAATGCTTCAACTTTGAGTGTTTTATTATCATAGCATTATAGAAAAGGAAAGATAGTCTACTCATTTATAAAATAATTTAGGATTTTAAAGCATCTACTTTTCTCCAAATAGCTCAGGTGCTCTACTATTTTGTTAAGCTTGATAGCTCTAAACTAATACTGGAAGATATATTGACAGTTTTCTATGATCATAAAAGAGATCATGGAGAGAAAACACATATTTTTCTAGTCTCCAAACAACCCACTTAATTTTACACTCCTTTTACTCCAACTCATCTCATTGCCTTGCCTTCCTGAACTGCTACACCTATTTTAAGACCCCAATACCACTTTTTTCCATGAAGACTGTCAGATAACTCCCCATCCCCTAAACTGGGAAGAAAATTCTGTTCTCCATGCAGCTTAACCAGGTCACTTTGTAAGCATATTATGAGCAGAGTCCATTTAGCTTTGTGTTTCATGCTTTATTTTGTATGGGACTTCCCATTGCCATAGTGCAAGATCTTTCCCTTATAATGCAATCCATAGAGTAACTGAAAGAATATAGGTATAAAAGATATGATTTAATCATGAGTGAATAGATTTAAAAGTAGAAAATATTAAGTATGGATTTCATTTTTCATAAATAGAAGTGAATTTTTAAAGTTTTTATTTTAGGACATTTTTATTAAAATATATTCATTCTAAAATTCATAGTTTTAAAGTGTCCAATTCAGTGTTTCATGTATACTGATCTACGATATTATTATTATCCAATTTTAAAGCCTATTTATCAGTTTTCAAAGCAATCCCATACATATTTCCAGTCATTCCCTATTCACATCCTTTCTCCCCAATCCATAGCCAACCACTAATCTTTGTTCTATTTCTACGGATTTGCCTATTCTGAACACAATGTAAATAGAATCATTGTATGTGGTCTGTTAGAGAGACTTTCATCACTTAGCATGAGTTTTTAGTGTTCATCTATAATATAGCATGAGTTAGTACTTCATTTATTTTTATTGCCAAATGATGTTTCATGTTATGGATATCCTAAATTTTGTTTATCCATTTATCAATAGAGGAATATTCGTGTTGTTTAACATTTTAATTACCATGAGTAATGATGCTATAAAAATCTGTGTCTAGATTTTAATATGAAAATTTGCTTCCATTTTTCTTCGATATATGCTTACAATTGAAATTGTCAAATGATAATGGTAACTGTAGTTTTAAGCATTTCAATTGACTCACATCTTCATCAGCAATTACTATTGTTTGTCTTTTTTTGTTTGTTTCCTCACTGTGTATGCTGTGATGTTCATCATAGTTTTGATTTTCAGTTGTGGAAAAACTAATGATGTTCTGCATCTTTTCACGTGCTTAATGCCTATTCATACATCTTCTTTAAAGACATGTCTACTTAATGTCATGGATGCTATGAAATCATTTATTAACTCTAATATTTTGTGTGTGATTCCTCACAAGTTTCTGTGTAAAAAGTCATGCCATCTGCAAATATACTTTACCTCTTCTCTTCCAGTGTGTATGTTCTTCATTTCTTTTCCTTTCCTAATTTCCCCAACTAGAACTTCCAATACAGAGTTGAATAGAAGTCCTTGTCCCATTCCTGATATCGGAGCCAGAGATTTCATTAGTTCATCGTTGAATTTCCAGGTGGAGATTGTTCATAGATGCCTATTATCAGGTTGAGGAAATTCCTTTATCTTCTTAGTTTTGGGAGGTTCTGTTTAAAATATCTTTCAGTTAAGATGATCATTTTTTATCCTTTATTCTATAAGTATAGTGTTTCACATGGATTGATTTTTAATGTTAAACCAACTTTGTACCCCATGGTTTATCATTCTTAACTTAAACCATGACAAAACTTACTCTTTCTACTCCTTTAAGAAATTTTCAAGAGTTGTTCCAAATTTGGATAATTTCCAACATTCTGAAAAAGTTGATTTTGAAAATCCTTGCCAGTATTATCATTGTTTTTATGGAATAACAATTTTTCACAAGTCCTTTCTCCACAATTCTGGAATTCTCCTTATTGCTCTTAAAGAATTGATGCTAATTTGTGATACAGTATTCTTTTCTCCATTCTCCAATTTTCTCCATGCAAAAAAGATGCTCAGAAATGAATTTTGAAATTGTGAAGGACATTAGCCCTTCAGGTATGTCATTTTATACATTAATTGTTATTCATTAAACATGTATTTCCTGAGTGTTAACAATTCTCTGAGCATTGTGCAAGAGTATAACATAGCATACTTGTCTTTAAGGAACTTTGAGTGACATTTGTCTCACCTTTCATTTTTACTTTACATTCCTACCATGACTTCAATAGGAAGGACATAAGGAACAGGATTTAATTTAAAAATCACAACACAATTTGATTAAACATCTTACTGATGTAGTGAATCTCTTCAATTAATTGCTATCTTTTCTTCTCTTATTTTTGGTTTGTTTTTGTTGTGGTTGTTGGTTTATACTTTGAGACAGGGTCTTACTATGTAGCCCAGGCTGGTCTAAAACATGTGATCCTCCTGGTTCAACCTGTCATGTGCTGGAATTACAGGTGTATGACACCATACCAACTAATTACTACCTTTTCCAAGAATTAGTAACTGGAAGTTTTCCATGATGACTGAAGTCTACATTAGTAATCAAACATTGAGAGCAACTTCAACCTACTTTTCACAGAGGTAATTCTGCTATGGAGGAATAATTATTTGATGATCATTTTATTTTATTTAAGTCAATATCATTTAGTCCATTTACCATAGGGTACAATACAAGGTGGTAATGAGAATCAAGACACATAGGATATACTTACAATAGTGTATATCTGTATAACATATACTTCTTGATATTAGGAAGCACAAGCAGTTTATAAAAATATATACTAAAGGCACATTGCAATGGACTGTTAAGGTAGTAAATATTCTAGGAGTGATATAAGTTACACATCACTGGGTAAGGATGTTGGAGGGAAAGGAAAAAGATATATGGCAGGATCACTTTTCGTGATTAGAATTAAGATTAGAATTTATTTCTCAATTCTTCAGTTTCTCCATCTTATGGCAGGGCTTCTTTGCTGTTAAAAAAAGCTAACCCATGTATATAAATACATAGCTAATTGTCTGCAAATTATTTAAAATAAAGTCATTTCGTGTGTTGCAAATTTTTAAAAACTTAACCAATACTAAAGTAGTAGAAATTTTCTGTTAATTTGTTCTCATGCATAAGGATTATACCACTATTAGTGTGATTGATCCTGAAGTATGTTTGGTTAATTATACTTACAATCTAAAAATACTTTACTCCATTTATTATTTTCTCTGTTGTTTGTGTAAAATATTAAAGAACTAATCAAAAGTTCACTGAAATTTTACCCTGAATGATCTTAACAAAATTCTTTAATCCTTAAATATGTATGCCATCTACCCCAATTTGAGAACTCTAAAAGTTTAAAAAATTACTTGGAGAATCAGAGTTATCTCATATGAAAGTTAATTTTCACAGAACATTTATGTCAGTGAATTGACTGTATGACCAACTTTGAAAATTCAAATGGCCATTTTTACTAGTTACTGACAGTTTCAATTGTGCCATCAATCTCAAAATCAGTTCTCCAAAGACTACCCTCCCTATTGGATCAAGGCAAACATTGGAGTTCCCTGAGCAGGGAGAAAGGGGTTGGAGTGTTAGCTAGTCAATAATAAGAAGCTATAGCAAATTATTTTAGGGGAATCAATTTCAGGTACACTACATGCAAAATAGTTGTATGAAATAAAGACCACGTATTTTAAAAGGATATCAAAAAAGAGTATAAAATGTAAACCAATTCTAAAGGAAAATGAGAAAAAATAGACAAAGAACTACAAAATATATACCTAGTTTCCAAATTGGTTCAGCTGGAAGTATACCAATCCAATAGTCAGAATTAAGTTACCCAGTTAAAGAGTGTTGACTAAGAGTAGACTTTTGGTGATAGTGGAATCCAAGATGAAAATGCCTGTTACATAACTAGAAGCACCCCAGTGGGTTTTTTTTGGCTGTTCTTTCCAAAAAAAGAAGCTATATATTGATAACCAGTTTTTAAAATACTAAATAGCTGTTATCCCTCTTTTTTGATGGTTTTCTTTTTTGTTTTTGTTTTACTTTTGTGTCAGTTTGGTTTATGGTGGTACTGGGGTTTGAATTCAGGCCCTTGTTCTTGCTAGACAAGCACTCTACCACTTAAGCCATGCCTCCAGCCCTTTTTCCTTTGGGTTATTGTTTAGATAGGGTCTCACTTTTGGGCCAGCCTAGGACCTATGCTTCCACTTTAGTGGGTGTCACAGTATGAACCACCACACCTGGCTTATTTGTTGAGATGGAGGTCTCATTTTTTGACGAGGCTGGCCTCAAACCACAATCTTTCCACCTTTGCCTCCCAAGTAGTGAGATTTTTTTAGTACTCCACACTTCCATAAAGCTACATATTAAGACCTCTACATTGTTTTCTAATACAAACAACATCTACCAAAGACCTGGACACATTATACGTGTGTGAGAGGTTACTATAGGAAAGAAGACTAAAAAAAGAGGAGCTTCAAAAGGGGTTTCCTGGAATCTGATTAATGGGGTAAGAGTTGCTGACTACGAACTTTAGGATGAGGACTGAGAAAGAGGGACAAGAAGCTTCAGGAGTCAGAGGGAAATCAACTCCTACTTGCTCCTGTTAGGGAAGAAGCTCCACAGCCACCATTCAGGACTTGCTCTCTGAGCATGGTGTCTCCAGATTTTTTTTGTAGGAATTTAATCTGGTTGAAAGACAAAGCAAGGTAATTGTTTTAAAATTTCTTTAGAGTAGAATCAACATTCTTACTAATTTTATATATTCATTGGTGTTGGCTGTCTTTTATTGTGAACTGCTATTTTTATCTTCCTACATTACATACTTACTTTTGACTTGGTGGATGAATTTGATGGAGATTATTGCAACACTTGGCTTTACCTTTCTCTCTCTCTCTCTCTCTCTCTCTCTCTCTCTCTGTAAATGTATCCTCTAGTTAGCTTAGAGGAAGAAATTCACATTTTTGCACCTATGCCTGCGTTTGTCTTGGACTTTTCTAGCAAGCCAGTAGAAGTCTGACTTCCTTATTCTTGCTCCTTTTATGTTGATGAACACCCCCCTGACTCTATATCTGATGAAGGAAGGACAGGGGACTATTAGACATTGAGCAGCACTGGTGATCAGGAGTCCATTCACCTGCAGCAGAAGAGGGATGAGCTAAGCACGCTCAAGGACACTGAGCTGACAGTCAATAACCCTGTTTCATAACAAAACACAGAAATTTAACTTTTCTATTGCCTTAACTGCAGCTCTGATCAGATTAAAAGGAAAGTTATTTTTGAGAGTTCAGCTTATGCTTAACATATTCATAATTATATCCATTAATTAGTTTTCAGTATGTAAATTATAATGAATACTGTCCTCTATCTTATATCAACAAATCACTTTGCTTTCAATGTGTCCAACTCCTTTGAAGTTCTTCTCATTTCCATCACCATTATTTCTCTGTACATTTCTGACAGTAACAAGCTGTCTCTAACGTTCACTTCTTTGACTCTTAATTTTAAAAGACCTGCTGCTTTCAACAGTCATTAAATTCTATTGAACTATCACATTAATAAGTGGAATAATATCCCAGTTCTGTTCTTTGCTTATTTCATTAATTTTTTAAACTATGGAATGTGAATCAGTTGTTAAGGTTTAGTATAAATATTATAGCATTTCATGTTAAAGTTTCCAAATTTCACAGAATCATCTCAGGGAGAGAAGCTGTACTTTTTAATCAGAAGAAGCATGAGCACAAACATATACAGGTAAGTTTTTATTAAGATTCTAAGCAGGTTATTACCATATAGTAAGACAATAAAGCTTTTTTCTGGATGTCTATCTGTGTACACTATAGAGGAAATGTCCCCTGTATGAAATGCCACCTTTACTAGCTATCTAATTCCATTCATTTCCATGTATATTTCAATATGAATGACACTGAAAAAATTTATACCTGAAAATGGAAACTAAGTGATCCTTTTAAAATTTGGGTTTGCTCCAAAATCTAACTAACACAGCTCCAATTGAGTGACCCTGTTCATGGACAATTTGTCCATATTTTTAGATATATCAAATAGGTACAAGAAAAACCAAAATTTTTATGTAAAATGATAGAAATATTTGTAAAAATTCAATCTGTAATTTTATTTTCCCTCTATTCTCCAAAATATTGAGGATGTTATACACTGGGAGTAGATAAGAATTGATTAGAGTTTCCTTCCTAGCTGAAGCTGCACTCCCCAAGCCCTTGAGCAATGGCAGAAGAATTTAAAAACAAATAAAACAAACTATGGCAAAAACATAACAAAAATGACAAAAGGTTAGATGTTCCCATATTGTCCTAGCTAAGGCTTATTTAAGTTTAGAAACAGTTATGCCTGTGTTGGGTTACCAGCTGACTAATAAATCTGCTTATAAAATTCTGCCTGCTGAAATATAACTAAGGACTTTCTGTGGGTAAAGTGACTTCCTGTATCCTTTATAAAGCGCTCTATCTTGGCTATCTGTCAGAGATTAATTTCACACTGCAATAGTGATCGTGGTATGACAACAATAGTACTTATACTTTAGGATTTATTAAATACTTATGATGAAATGGGTACTGTTTTGAGTACTCTATAGACCTTATCACATTTAACTTTCATATCAATCCTTTGATGTTGGGGCTATTTGAAATTCTCTTTCAGAAGTTTTTTTTGTTTTAAGCCCAAAGTTGCATAGTTAATAGGAGCTGGAGCAGAGATTCAGATCCAGTCAGTCTAATAGTAAATAATACTCTTACCCATTGTGCTAAACTATAACAATAAGTACATCTTCTAGTACTCCTAACTCTACCCATAGGCAAGATAATTTGCTTCTTACGTAAGGTGTTGTAACTTAGCAAGTTATTGAATCCAGCTTTCTCCCCAGAGGGAGAAAGCAGGTTTCCTAATGCCAAAAAGAACTCAATCCTCCACTGTTTTTGTGCTGTTGTCATGGCTATGCAGCCTTTCCATAGCAAAGGTGGACAGGCTTCTGGAGACAGAATCAGAATCCACACAGCCACAAATAAGCCTGATGCAGCTGAAGTCACATAATTCCTTTGCTTGAATGATTCTTATATCCTTCTTATATAAGGGAAAAAAAAGACTTTGAATATCACGTTCAGGGGGGACAATTGAAGGATTCCCCTGCGGTTCATTGACTATTGCAGAAAAATGAAGGAGTGAAGGAAAGTACAGAAGAGAAACATGAGAAAATGAACCATAAATGAGTATCAGTACAGCAACATAGAGCACATTTTCTAGATTACAGCCAAAAAAATTTCCTGGCAACCAAGTTAATTTCTATATTATTTTGACCAAGTGGTAATGAATGGATAGCCAAATGTTCCTTTTCTGCCCCAATGCAATAACACACAGTTCTGAAGTACACAGCCATTTTATCTGTTTCACAATAAATGTTGTACACTAAGCTACTATCACTATGAAAGAAGTGATTCCAATTGTTTCCTTATTGCAAATGTAAAAACCTGTAGAAGGAACTCATTGACTTGAGTAGGTGCAAAAGTCAAAGCAAAAGGTTTGTTGCAGAATTTGAGACACAGAGCATCTGGTTTTCAAGAGCAGTAAGGACATTTAGGGAACATGCAGTGAGATTAGCCCTATTTCCAGGCAATGTCATCACTTTGTTTATTTATTTTAATGATCCCATAAAGGAGAACAAGATGTGATGTGGGTGCAAGACAAGGAAAGAGGATTGAAAGCAAATTTTCCATATTTTAGAAGAATGTAAAGCTGGGGGACCATAAGTTAAGTCATGTAGTGATTCATCTTGATGGGAAAGGCCTGTGATCATTCCTTTAAGAGAATGCTATTTTCATCTACTTTTGCTTTATAAGTTGAACAACACAGCAACAGTGATTTAGGGTATATATTTGGAAACTATTTAATTCCAATTTCAGCTCCATTTATATACTTTCTGTCCTTCTTCCATCCATAGACTCAATCAAGGACAAATATCATTTCTATTTCCTAAGTTAAATATAAGTCATGAAATGCTAAAATTACATAGAAAAAGCCAAGACTAAGAACCTTACTCCTCATATTTAATGTTCTTTAAATATGTTGCAGCACAATCAAAATTAGGAATCTCTGTGTGGTATGCACCCAAATACAAACTAAATCATTATCCTTGACTTTCCTATTATTGATGTTTATGTTATTAGCTAATGAAAAAATAATATCTCAATAGCAACCACCAATCACTGCTAACATTAATGTTATTAAGAGAATATTCAGCACATTTGATTATAATAGATTTTAAGCAAAGTAAAACTATGCAAAAGTCAGTAAGTATGCATTCAGAAGTTTCTAGTTGGTTTTCATTGTATAAACCATAATGAACTTTACATTTCTTGGCAAAATCTCCATGCTTAATAAAAATTAATCATTCCTTAAATAAAGCTCTGTGAGTACTTCAACATTCTAAAAGGGGTCTAAAATAAAACCACTTTAATTTTCACTCTTTTCTTTTTCTCTGTCCTAACAGAAGCACTATAAAGTGGGACTTTTAATAAAATCAGAGACTTTCATGTGGCCATTTATTTTTAAAAGGCATTCTGCTGCATACCAATTGCTGAATCTAGGAGTGCTCCATTGATATTCCATTTAATAAACTAGCAAGCCAGACACATTTACTTTAAAGTTCAGGTTTAATTAAAAGATAAGACTATAGTGACAGAATGGCAAGGCAAAGAGGGATGTTGAATTTTTTGTTTATTATTGCAGAGCAGCTGCTTTTATTTTTAACTAATCTCCATTAATGTCAAATCAAAAGGCACCACTTCTTATAGGCTTTTGCATTTGCCTTGTTACCTTCTTCCCTTAGGAAATTACTATGTATTTTCTCTCTCAGACTTGAAACCCAGTATAATCCTGTTATTGCCTAGGTGAAAGTGCTAAGAAATGGTTGACATAAATTTTAATTTTCACATTGAAATGCATTCACTTATTTATTCAACAATATTTGCTGAGCACCTATTATGTATTAGCCTCTGCTTCAGGTGTTGGGAGTTAATCAGTTAATAACATCATCAAAACTGAAAAATTCAAGTGTAATAGCTTTGCGTCACCTGAGATTCACATCAAGTTATACAACTTTTTGATTCACCAAATAAATATCATTTTTTCTTAGATTTAATAAGAAAACATTATTTCAGGAAATTCAAATACGATAAAGATGGCTATTTCTATCCTTTGTTTTCTTGATAGATTTTTAGGTGCTGATGCATCCTAATCTAAAGCTCTCTTCTAAGTTTATTAAAGAGAAACTAAGATGACTAAATCAAGGTAGAATATATACTTGGGAAAAGTTCTACTATATTAATCCTTAAGCAGCAAAATTGCTATTATTGATGTTTTCTGAACCTTGTAGGTCATTTAATAATTGCAGGAATTCCAGGGCCATTTCTGCTGGTTGCTTTGAAATCATAGGGACTACCTTTGTGACGTGGGTTGGGCTGAGCTTGCTTAGCCTCTGCCCTGGGGTCATTACCAGAATTTTGACTGACAGCTGAGATAATGAAAATATGAATGCAGGAAAGGATAGCTTGTTTTTGAATGAGATTAGGAAATAGAAGTTTAGGGGTTAAAAAGCCTAGACTTTGAAATTCAGCAGAAGTTAATTCATGTCCCCATTCTGCTGTATTTGGAAATACAGAGTAAAGATTATAATTATTCTAAGCTGCAATTTTCAGTAAAAATGGTAAGTAATAACACTGTGATAGTTAAGGAATAAATAAACAAATATACAGAAAGAATTAGCTTAATTTGATCTGTTACTGAGGTTATTATTCACATTTTTACATCTCCTTTCCTCTTACTGTAGATCTACACATTCTCATTAATGCATAGTTTTTGAATTTGTCAAGGAGCATAGATAGTCTATGTTTATGTAACACATAAAGATCAATTGGGGTTTTTCTTAATGCAGTAAAAATTTGTGTGTAAGTACACTTTATATGTTCTATTTTAAATGTTTATATTTAGCTTATATCTTACAGAACTAAGATAGCTTGAACTATATGACCAGATTGAATAGTACAGCTTAAGTTCAGAGAAGACTACCTAAGGATAACACATGGCATGTTTTTATTTTCAAACACTTGAGCTACAGTGAGGCTTTGCACATAATGCTAAGCTTTAGAAGTCACAGTTCTTTTAAGATTTGGGAAAGGGAAAAACATGACTCATTAAATAAATTTTGTATGCTAGCCAAATCCTAGAAATTTGGCAAAAGTACCCTTACAAAGTTCATGATTTCCTTGAAATACAGTTAAGGAGGAATTTACAGCAACAGTCTTTGTTTAAGAGGCACTGATTAACACAATGGATAATCTATGACTTAATAAAAGAGAATTGCTGTTCAAATGCATGCGTCTATTATTGAATCTTTATAAAGGAGAAAGTCCACTATTAAATTGCAGTTCATTGAGAGGCTGAGATAATTATGCCTTGGGTTCAGCTACATTCTGGTGGTCTAAATTAATACAAAAATAGTGACTTAGAAGAGTTATAGTGTGTGCACAATTCTCTCAGCCAGCTATTCCTTCCCTCAAGTATCATATGTCTTAAGCCAGCATTTGACAGGTGTTAAATTGGAGTAAATTCATGATTGAATTCTGTAACAGGTACCTGTAGTGCTGATAATCTATTGTGCTGTTTAAAGTGTAAGCAATATGTTTTAATCATTTCTGACATAGGCACTATGTACAGAAAACAAAAAGGCAAAGGAGGTAGATTTTTCAGTGCAGTTATGGTAGCAGAATGAGGGTGGGCAGACATTGTCCCAAGGTCAATTAATCACAATTAGACTCTATTTGTCTCAGTTCTGCCCTCAGTAGGATTTCAAGAGTGGTTCATAGAGTTCTTACTTCCTCCAGTCTCTAAAATTTCCAGTGGACCTAAGAAAAAGACAATTAGAATTGACAATCCATATGTCTTTTGGTATTACTAAAACTTATTCATCTACATGTAAGTTGCCACTGGAAGACTGGATGTTTTAACCATATCATATCACAAATATTCCAATACTCATTAGACTATGTGCTTTCTGCCACCTAAATGAAAGTTCTTTCTTTCCACTATGCTCTCTGAAACCTATTATCAGCAAAATTTCTTATGCCGACTACCCCTCTGAAGTTCTACCCCCCTCATTCTTTTCCTCTTCTTCCTCCTCCTTCTAATTTTCCTCCAATTCTTCTTCCTCTTCTTCTTCCTATAAATGTAAAGTTCATGTTGTGTTTCTTAGTAACACACCTGCAAATGGATCTGAAGAGGGAAAGCTCCATCCTCATTTCTCAATGCCTCTAACACTAAACCAAAACACAATGAGAAGACATTAAATTGCATGTCAAAAAATAAAACATCTGTGCTTTGTAATCACCTCCATTCTTCCTAGGCATATATTCTTTCACTGAAGATGTTTTGAGCTGGCTTACTATTCTCCTTCCTCTCTGTTTTTTGTCACTATTCCTAGTGTTTTAAAGTAATTCATCCTTGAATTGTGTTCCTCACTACCAATAACTTTATCATGCATCCCATCTCAATTGCTTATTCTCATGGTCATTTCCCAGAGGACATGTTTCCCAACTTCTGTTGTACCTCCTAATACTAATTTCAAGCATTAGATTTTATTGTACAACTTATCATTCACTCTAGTATCACAATCCTCAGTCCTACTAGTACATCCTGTTCATTTACCCTACAAAAGTGTCACTATGCATCGTTCTCCTCATGTCCTCAGTGTTGCCTATATCTACTTTGTTTCTGTTATTCATGTCTACACTAATATATTTTCAAATATATTCAATTCTGTTGGTCCTTTATCTCTCCATTATGTTTTTCTGGAAAAGCATAATTTTGGTTGTACCTTATTCTTTTCCTGATCCACAATCCAGCCCAGCAATCTCATATAAATAGAGAGAAACTGATGACTAACTGAACTCATTAGAAATAAATTCCTTAAAATGTCATGTACAGATTCAGTGCTGCCAACACTTCTACTACATTTTTCATATCAAACCAATCTCCTCCTGTCCCAGGCAACTGTGTCATACTTCAGCTTATAACCTTGATTTCTATTTTTATTTATTTATTTATTTATTTATTTATTTATGGTTGGAAGCATTAGGGTTTGAAATCAGGGCCTCACACTTGCTAGCATGTTCTATCACTTTAGCCAGACCCCAACCCTTTTTACCTTTAGTTATTTTTCAGATAGGGTCCCCTGTTTATGCTTAGCATTAGCCTCAGACCAGAATCTTCCTACCCATGCCTCACACATAGCTAGAATTATAGACAGCCACCATCCCCAGCTTATTGTGATGGGGTCTTGTTAACTTTTTGCCTGGTTTGGCTTTGAACTGCTATCCTCTTGATCTCTGTCTTTTGAGTAGCTGGGATTACAGGTGTACTTCTAGTAACTAGAATATACTAATTGCCACTGCATAATAAATATTTACTGATAAAAAGTGAATGAGCAAGGGAGTGAAAAACTAAATAAAAGAGTTAAGGGAAAAGAAAAAAGCAGTAGTCATTCTAGATATACAAATGTATTCTACATGGGAGTGAGGAAACTGAGATTTAGTGAAAAGAATGGAAAATCAATTGAGAAACTGGAGAAAGTACTTTAGAATCTATGAATACGAATATATTTATTCAGTATTGAAACAAATGTGTAACTTTTGGTCCAGGACAGGGATGTTCACTGTTGGTTTTGGTTTTCGATTGTTCCATGAGATCGAAAAATACAGATAAACTGGTATGTAAGGGTTGCTTACATGGAGGAGTGGTTTTGAGTAACTTCAATTGCAGCAAAACTTTAGGATTCCCTTTAAGCTCTTTCAGGCTTATATAAAACCAACTATAACATTCTAAGCGCAAGTTGATTTTCATGTTTGTGTTACGTGAAGAGATAGTTTGTTTTGTGTGTGCATGTGTGTGTGCATGTGTGCATATGTGTGTCACATACCTGAATAATAGATAGCTCAAAAACCTGAACATAAGGAAAAGTCATTGCCAGATGGCTATCTTGTATCATCTTTGAGTTTACATTTCCTGTTTTCTGCTTAGAGTATTTAACATGAAATTAAAAATATGTCATTACCTTTGGTACTTATTACAATTGGATAACTCTAAAATTGACCTGAAAAGAGGAAGTAGGCAAATAAGAAATTAATGCAACTTTACCAATCCCATGGATCTGATTGTTGAAAGAACCACAGCATAGTACACTCCAGACGGATTCACTAGTAATGCAAGCTTTAACAGGAAATGACAAGAGCGTATAGTTACTAGAAGTGTTACTTGTTATCTTTGTGGTTTGCCCTACATTGTCTAATTGGCAACTCTTTCTACATGTACAAATGCAGATGATAGCATTTACCCATTAGGTTGATATGAAGATTATGATTCTCTATACAAAGACCTAGTTATGTCCCGTATCAAAATAGTTGTGAATATCCTACATTCCCTGCTCCCACATAAACCTAATAATTTCTCTTGCACTGCTACATTATGTTTTCCACTAGAAAATATGTGGATAACTTTTTAATATTTTTTAAGTTGCAGGGCTATCTTCCTTAACAATCATAGCTACTTGATAGTTCCATATTAACACAGAAAGTATAAAGGGGCTAATAATAACTTTGGAACTCTCCTACCCTTTCTAGGTCAAGAAACCATATGAAAGAGGAAAGTGATACTTTAAGCTGGTCTGAAGAGAAATACTAACTCAGATACAAGTACATCCTAGAAACTCATTCTTCTGAAAAAGAAAAATTACTGAGATGCAGCTTTATCACTGATATATACTCATCATAATATCATCGGAAACTCTTTATTGTTCTACCTCACAATTTAAAGTTGATTCATCTCTCACTTTCAAAATTAAAACATCAACTAATGTCACTCACTGAAGGCATTCCTATCAGAAATGCAAATGTCTGTTGACAAAAGTAGATATACACCATAGCTTTGTGAGGTAATTGTAATTATATGTCCATTGACTATCCGTGAGCCATTGGAACACATAAAGTATTCCTTTTTTTTCATTGATTTATGAAAGTGTAAATTCATCAGCATCTAGTACTTAACTCATTGATAGTCTTAAAAAGAGTGAATTATACTCTGGCAAGGACAAATAACTGAACCACTTATATTTTTCCTGTGTGGGTCGCACCCCACACTGTTCCAGAACATTCACTTACCCAAGAATCAGAAGCATGGGAACAGGGAGGCTTGACTCCTACTAAGATGTCAGAAGATTTCTTTCTATGTGAACAAACTCAAGACCCTCTGTTAAAAGCTGATTTTTCCATCTTTTTCCCACAAATTCATATCTTAAAGTTCTAAATCATAGAAGCCCAGAATGTGACTGTGTTTGGTCATAAATCTTCAAGGTAGTAATTAAGTTAAAATGAGATCATTAGGATGGGCTCTAATCCAATATGACTGGAATCCTTGTAGGAAGATGAAATTTGTGCACAGTTACAGAGCAAAGACATAGGGAGAGAATAGCCATTCACAAGTGAAGGAAAGAGGCCTCAAATAAACCAACCACGCCAATACCTTTATCTTGGACTTCTGCCCTTCAGGAATGTGAAACAATAAATTTGTTGTTTAGACTACCTATCTGCAGTACTTTGTTTTAGCAACCTTAGAAAATGAATACAACTCCAAGGGTAGGTCAACTTGTAATGCACTTGGCTAACAATAGAGTACTGAATGGTGGAAATTAGGAACAGAGTTCTGAGAATGCTGACTTGCCTTCATAGATCACTCTTCTTCCCATATATCCTTATAACCTTCACATTATTCAACTCGCAGCTACACATTTTATATAGTTGCTTTATATGAATATGGTTGCATATTTTGAACTTGCATGGCCCCTTTTTTTTTCCAGCTGATATAGTTTCTACTCATTTACCACTAATTTACTCATTGACTATAATGAGAAGCAAATGAAATTCAGTTTATCCAAGGCAAGAACTCTAAGCATTATTTTGACTAGGAGTAAACCAAATCAGTAAGGAAGGCAGCTACTGTCTTTGGTTTATACCTATTAAAAAGTAGCCTTCCAATTCCTTTTTTCCTTCTGTTTCTTGTCAGCTATGATCACTCAATTGATCATCTAAGACAAAACTTGTGAAAATAACCTTCCAAAGGGCCCATGATATCAACTTCAGGGGCTCTATCACAGTCAGTATTCAACTTCAAAAGGCATCAAGGCCCAAAGTGTGACTTATTTATCTCACATTATTTTATTTGTTTACTTTTTCAGATGACACAATCACCAAGCAAAACCTGAAAACCACTCGTGTTACTTTCTGTGTTCCCAGCTGAATTATTAATCTTTCTGTCAAGTCTAATTCCTGACCCTCAATTTAATTCCATTTCAGCAGCTGATGCCTCTATTAGCCTCACTGCACTTGAATTCTGTTGCTCCCTTGGCTATACCATGCTGAGAAACTGTTTTGTGAGTACTTAGCAGAAAAGCTCTATGCTTTATCGACTCAGATTTTAATTTCAAATACTGTTCTCACTGATCAGCCACTAGAAAACAAATGTTCTGAGAGGCTTCCCTCATGCAATGAAAGGTGATTGCAAAATTTCATGTAGATCCAACAATGTAAATTGTAAGACAATCTCTCAGCTCATTCCTTACACCATTAATAGAACCTTGGAGAAATCAATGGTTTTTGGAAGTGGAAAAATAATAATTTTAAGAAAGCTGATGGAGAATTATACGTGGATTGGTATGAAAGAAAAAAGACGTGCCAGGTTTTGTAATTTCTGAATATTATCTATCATAACAGGATAAACATGAGTAAATTAAAATATAAACTCAGTGATTAAATTAAAATAAGAGGTAATACAATAATTAACAAAATATGACACCATAGTGAAAGATATATGAGTGAGATGACTTCATACTTTTGGGACTTTTAGCACATGCATAATTAATGACAGTGTCATACATTGAAACAATCAGCTAAATTGCCCTAACTCTTATTACTTTGTTATCACTAATAGTTACAGAATTCCAAAATGTGTAGAGTGATGTTTCAGGAAAAAAATGTTCTTCAGCATTGCTGAGTACATGAATTAATAAAATATAATACTACTTATATACCTTGATGAAAATTAAAGTGAAATTACTAGAATCTCTTCTACTCCAATCTCTTGCTGAATAACAGTTATATACATATCATTAAAGTTATTTATCAAAATTTCTCTCCTCCCATGAGAGGATGTACACTACTTTAGAAGCAAGTTCATTCCGTTTTTGATTGATTCTAATAATTAGAGAATGTATTCTTCCAGAAACTCTTCCAGTGGGAACACTGGAAACCACACAGGATGTGTTTTCCTACCATTACTACTTGATAGCTCTTGAAATTACTTGAAAATCTCATGTTTAGCCTCCCCTTCTCATTTCCTGAATTGTTCCTCATATAAAATGGTTTCTCTTTCCTTGCATCACATTCATTTGAATATGTTAGGAGGCTATCAATGCAGTATCACAAGAGTTTCTTCCCTGGGATGTGTTTATGCATCATATTTCAGTATTAATTAAGTTTTCAACAAATATTTACTGAGTCATTATCAGCTGTCTTTCACTGTGATAGTCTCTGGTATTAGAATGAGGTTTAAGAAACACCAGAGAAGATGGTGGCCAGGGTAGGGAGTCATCATGACACCAGAAACCTCCTTGAGATGTCAGAGATACACTTGGGTAATTTTGATTGCCTCTAGCCAAAATAATAACCACAATCACTTTAGGTGCAGATAAAATTCAAAGACAGACCCTTAAATCAGCCTTTAGTTGTGCCTAACAGTCATGAAAATCCTGCACAGCACAGCCAGCAAGGCATGTCTGGCCCTGGGGGGAAAAAAGTCCTCCAGCCATGCATGAAACTGCAGAATGAGTAGGTGAGCGTCATGCACCACATGTAGCTCCCTTGCCCACTCCCCTGGAAAATAATCCAGTGCAGTCCCTGGGCAGACTGAACCCCTGCTAACAAAACTGAAAAACATAAACAGGAAACTGTAATCTAAGAACAACAGCAGAAATGGGGGTGGAATGCTGAACCCTCCCTGGAGAATGGGGATGGGTCAAGGAGCCAGACTCTCAGTGCCAAAGTCTCAGTGAAATGCAGGGAAAACCAGCAAAGGCTGAGAATAGGGATGAGGCTACAAGCCAACCTCCCAGAGGAGCCATTAGCACCTAGCAGAGATTGGGAGAGGCATAAAGGTTGAGAGTAGGAGTGGAGTGATAAGCCAACCTCCCAAAGAAGCTGCTAGAACCCAGTAGAGGCTGGGAGAATCACAAAGGCTGAGAACAAGAGTGGGGTGGCAAGCCAACCTCCTAAAGGAGCTTCTAGTACCAAGCAGAGGTCAGGAGAAGCACAAATGCTGAGAGTAGTGGTGGGGCAACAGGCCAACCTACCAAAGCAGGGCAGGTGGTAGACCCTGGAGCTGATCTCTGGGACAGAGGACATCATTCAAAATTGCCCCACCTTGCTGGGGGAGGAGTTAACCAAACAGAGCTTTAGCTGAAGGGCACATCAGTTGCTGCCTGGTGAAAACAACAGCTCTGATCACCTGCAGAAGTCCAACTAATCTTGTGGACAGAAGGACCAAATACTACTCACAAAATGATCATCTGGTGAGACCACATCAGAGCTTCTACTTAAATGCCAATACTGGGATTGGACACCTAAGGAATAACTCCAGAGCTTTTACCAGAAGGCTGAACATTTTTGGGTTCCTGATCCTGGTATTTTTTTATTGTGCTTCTTTTTTTTTCCCTTGTATTATTAATTTCACTATCACTATTCTCTTATCCCTATTCTGACCCTCTTTACTTTCCCTCCATCTCTTGTGATACAATCCATTGTTTTCCTTCCCAACTACTTTCTGCCCCTGTCATCCACTCTTTCCCATGTCTTCACCTCCCCTTCCCATCCTCTCCCAACTGGTCAACACACAACCCCTTCCTCTTACACATTTACTAGCCACTGAGTAGCCTACTATACCAACTGTACATAACCCTAGCCACTACAGTAGAAATATACACAAAGACACACAAAAGCCAGAAAACTCAGAAGCCCCCAAAACTCTTTTTCTCCCATCCACCCTCCCCTTTTCCTGCTCCCTCTTTTCAGTGCCATTACCAACTCCCCCAAAGTCTGAAACTAGCCTAATAACCATTACCACCCCTTATTCCCATAGTTTAGAGGTATTGTCATGAAGGGGTTTTCTATGTAATATGTAAACAACTGGTCTGTCATTGAATCTGTGAATTTGTTATTGCTAAATTACACCTCCAGGCCAGGGACAGAAAGAGCACATCAATCTAGCAAACAACTAAGTCAGTCACAACACAAAAATTAAATCATAGAAAGAAAACAAGCAATCAAAACCACCAACTAGCCTATCAAGAACATAGTTGCACAGCACCAAGTGGAGTGATGGGAAGAAGAAGGGATGGATACCACTTTCCTCAAAAAAATAATTCAATACAAGATTCAGTAGGAAATGAAGAAAATGGATACCCAGTTCCTGACCTCAACAAACAATAGTAAATGTCACTTACAAGCCCAGTTACTCCTGCATAAAAACCCTGAAAGAGGAAATCACTGAGAAATTCATGGAGAAGATACTAGACATTGTTAACCAGAATGTACAAGGTGCACTCAAAAAATTTCAAGACACCAAAAATAAAGAACATGAGAAGACACAGAAGCAAATGAGCTCAGAGAGACTTGAACAAACACCAAAGTGAAACTAAGGACACAATAAAAACAGAGATATATGAATTAAATATAAGAGCACTAAATTTAAAGAGGAGTTGAACAAAGATATGGAAAACCATAGAAAAAAGAATCAAATGGAAATCCTGGAAATTAAAAGTCCTGTTAGTCAAACAAAAAACACAGTGGAAGGCCACTTCAGCGGACTAGAAGAAGTGGAAGACAGAAACTCAGAGCTCTAAGATAAAACAGAAATTAAAGAAAAAACAGAAGAAATCTTAGTCAAACAACTCAAGAGCTGGAAATGAATATGCAAGAACTCAGTGACTCTATCAAAAGACCAAATGTAAGAGTCATGGGCACTGAAGAAGGAGAAGAGGTGCAAACTAAAGGGAGATGTAATATATTCAACAAAATAATAATAGATAAATTTCCAAATCTTGAGAAAGTTTTGCCCATTCAGATACAGAAAGCCTCCAGGATACCAAACAGACTTGACCAAAATAAGATCTCCTCATGGCATATTATCATTAAAACAACAAGCACAGAGAACAGAGAAAGAATATTGAAGGCTGTAAGAAAGAAAAAACAAATAATGTATAAGAGTAAACCCATCAAAATAACAGCAGATTTCTCAACAGAAACCTTAAGAGCAAGAAGGAGGTGAGCTATCTCCAGCACAGAATGAAAATAACTTCAGCTCTTGGATACTCTACCCAGCAAAGCTACCATTCAAAATTGAAGTCACAATAAAAATCTTCCAAGATAAACAGAAATTAAGACAAATATGATCACTAAGTCACCACTACAGAAGATTCTACAAGGTATTCTGTGTGCAGAATATCACAGAAGAAAAGACAAGTAAACAGAGAATAGCATTGTTTCAGCCTCACACAATCAAATCCTTAAACAACAAAAACAATAAATGACAGGAATCACTACATACCTATCAATATTAAAACTGAAGTTTGATGGACTCAACTCCCCCATCAAAAGACACTGTTTGGCAATCTGGATCAAAAAGGAAGATAAGACAATTTGTTGTTTACAAGAGACCCACCTTATTGACAGAAATAAACACTGGCTTAGGGGGAAAGGATGGAAGAAGATTTACCAAGACAATGGTCCCCCAAAACAGGCAGGAGTAAGCAATACTTGTATCACACAAAGTAGACTTCAAACTTACATTGTTCAAACAAGATAAAGAAGGATACTTCATACTGATAAAAGGTGCAATACATCAATTGGAAAAAACAATTATCAACCTATATGCACCCAATGTCAGTGTACCCAATTTCATCAAACATACACTAACGTGTTAAAGCATGTAAAGACTCTAACTCTGTGCTAGTGGAAAACTTTAACACCCCTCTCTCACCAATACATAGGTCGTCCAAACAAAAAAATCAACAAAGGAATCCTGGAACTAAATGACATCACAAATCAAATGGAGCTAATGTCTACAGAATATTTCATTCAATAACAGCACAATATACATTCTTCTCAGCACCCCATGGAACTTTCTCCAAAATAGATCATATATTAGGGCACAAAGGAAGCCTCAGCAAATATAATAAAATAGAAATAACCCTGTGCATTCTATCTGATCACAATGCATTAAAACTAGAACTCAACAACAAAAACAATAGCAGAAATAATGCAAATAATTGGAAGGTGAATAATACATTGCTCAACAATTAGTGGTTGTAGAAAAATAAGACAGGAAATCAAGTTTCCTAGAAGCTAATGAAAAAGAAAACACTACCTACCAGAACATATGGGACACAGCAAAGGCAGTCCTAAGAGGAAACTTTATAGGAATGAGTGTGTAGATTAAAAGGACAGAAAGATCTCAAATAAGCAACCTAATTCTACCATCAAAAACTCCTAGAAAAACAAGAACAAGCAAAACCCAAAACAAGCAGAAGGAGAGAAATAATAAAAATAATGGCTGAACTTAATGAACTAGAGACCAAAAACACCATACAAAGAATCAACAAAACAAAAAGCTGGTTCTTTGATAAAATAAACAAGATTGAAAAGCCACTAGCAAACCTGACTAAACTGAGGAGGGAAAAGACCCAAATTAGTAAAATCAGAAATGAAAAAGGGGAGGTAACAACAAACAACAACAAAATACAGGAACTCGTCAGAGACTACTTTGAGAACCTGTATTCCAATAAATTGAAATATCTTGAAGAAGTGGATAAATTTCTAGATACTTATGACCATCCAAAACTGCACCAAGAGGACATTAACCACCTAAACTGATTTATAACATGTAATGAAATTGAACCAGAAATAGTCTCTTAAAAAAGAAAAGTCCAGGACTTTTCTCAGCTGAATTTTACCAGACCTTCAAGGAAGAGCTAATACCAAGACTCCTTAAAGTTTTCTACAAAATAGAAAAGGAATGAACACCGCCTAACTCTTTCTATGAAGCCAGCTTTACAATCACCCCAAACCAGACAAGGAAACATCCAAAAAGGAGAACTACAGACTAATCTCCTTAGTGAACATCAATGCAAAAATCCTCAATAAAATAAGGCAAACCAACCCAACAGCATATGAGAAAGATCATTCACCATGACCAAGTTTGACTTCATCTCAGGGATGCAGGGATGCTTCAACATACACAAATCAATAAATGTCATTCAGCATATTAATAGAAGTAAAGACAAAAACCACTTGATCTTCTCAAGTGATATAGAAAAAGCCTTTGATAAGAATCAACACCACTTCATGATAAAAGCTCTAAGAAAACTAAGAATAGAAGGAATGTAACCTCAACATTATAAAGGCTATATATGACAAACCAATAGCCAACATCATAGTTGATGGGGGAAAACTGAAACCATTTCCCCTAAAGTCAGGAATGAGACAAGGATGCCCACTCTCCCCACTCCTACTCAACATAGTCCTAGAATCCTAGCCAGAGCAATAAGGCAAGAAAAAAATAAAATAAAAGGAATATAAATAGGTAAAGTAATAGTCAAAATATCTCTATTTGTAGACAACATGATCCTATACTTCAAAGACCCCAAAAACTCCTAGATACCATAAACAGCTTCAGCAATGTAGCAGGAAAAAAAATCAACTAACAAAAATCAGTAGTCTTTCTATACATCAATAATGAACAAATTGAAAAAGAATGTAGGACAACAATTCCATTCACAATAGGCACAAAAAGAATCAAATACCTGAGGATCCAAAATGGCAATTGGGACACAGACACAGACTGCCTGAGCTCCATGAATCAGGGATCTTGCTGAGATGCTGGAGACACTCTTGGCTGAGGTAAAGCACAAGGGAGAACTGAAACATTGGCACCCTGAAACAGTAGCCCATGGAAGGCCTCTCCACTCCATAATACACTGAAAGATAAGGCAGGCCACCACCCCAATGCCACCACCCTGATGGAATCCGCCCTGCAGGTCTGCTGGGCCACTGCCCACCGGCCCGCTGGCCCACCATCCTCCAGACCAACAAGACCGCCACTCGATGACCCACCAGGCAACCACCCATCCACCTGCCCACTGGCCCACTGGACCTCCTTCCCACAGGTCTGCCAGGCCACCACCCTCCAGCCTGCCAGGCCACCAACCACACACTGGCACACCAGCCATCCCCCACCAAAAGAGGGCTCCAATACCACCAGATGCCAGCTCCAAACCTGCCTAGGAAATACAGACCAAAAGGACTGGATGCTAAAGGATTAACAACAGAACTACCAATACTGAAATTTTACTGTTTCTGAACCAGGATTTTTTTTCTTTTTTCTCTTTTCTGTAAGTGTTTGTTTGTCTTGTTCACTATCTGATTGTCCATCTTAACTCCCTGTTGACTTCTTTGGTTCTACTTTTTTTTTCTTTTTCTTCTTTCTTGGTTTTGTTAGTTTTACTATTGTAAGTTAGCTAATACTAAATTACACATAGACCAGGGACAGAAACAGTACCAAGTGGAATGATGGGAAGATGAAAAAAGAATGGAAATCATTCTCCACCAAAAAGTAAATTAGTACAGGATTCAGAGGGAAATGAAGAAAACAGATACCAGATCCAGACTCCAACAAAACAAAGATAAACTATACCAAGGAACACAATGAAGCCCACAAGAACACACTGAAAGAAGAAATCCTGCAAGTAGTCAGTGAGAATTTCATGGAGATGATACTGTACATGGTCAACCAAAATGTACAGGAAGCACTCAAAGAATTCCAAGACAACAAAAATAAAGACTATGAGAAAACACAAAAACAAATAAATAAAATCATAGGAGCCCTAAATAAACACCAAACGAAACAGAGAATACCACAAATAGAGAGATAAATGAATTAAGGTCAAAAATTGACAATATTAAAGAGGAAGTGACCCATGATGTGGAAAACCTCAGAAAAAAGAATGAAACAGAGATATAAAGCAAAATGGAAGACCACTTCAGCAGACTAGAAGAAGCAGAAGACAGAATCTCAGAACTCAAAGACGAAAAGGTAAGTAAAGGAAAAACTGAAGAACTATTAGTCAGACAATTCCAGACCTGTGCAAGGAATATGCAAAACTCATCAACTACATCAAAAGACCAAACCTGAGAATCATGGGCATTGAAGAAGGAGAAGAGGTGCAAGTAGAAGAAATTAGTAATATATTTGACAAAATAATAATAGAAAATTTCCCAAATCTAGAGAAAGCAATGCCAATTCAGATACAGGAAGCCTACAGGACACCAAACAGACTTGACCAAAATAGAACTACCCCATGACATATTTCCATTAAAACAACAAGCACAGAGAATTGAGAAAGAACATTGAAGGCTGTAAGAGAGAAAAAACAAATAACATATGAAGGTAAACCTATCAACATCACAGCAGACTTCTCAACGGAAACCTTAAAAGCAAGAAGAGAATGGAGCGAGGTCTTCTGGGCACTGAATGAAAATAACTTCAACCCCAGGATACTCTACCCAGCAAAACTATCATTCAAAATGTGGAGCAATAAAAGTCTTCCATGATAAGCAGAAACTAAAACAATATATGACCACCAAGCCACCACTACAAAAGATATCTTCAATGAATTCTGCACACACAAAGTGAAAGCAAACAAAACCATGAAAGGACAGGCAGTACCAAACAGGAGAACAAAAGGCAAGAAAGTAGAGAGTAACATTGATTCAGCTGCACACAATCAAACCCTTAAGCAACAAAGACAACTAAATGACAGGAATCACCACATACCTATCAATACCAACACTGAATGTTCATGGACTTAACTCCCCCATCAAAAGACACCAACTGGCAAACTGGATTAAAAAGGAAGATCCAACAATCTGTTGCCTATAGGAGACTGAGCTCATTGACAGAAACAAGCACTGGCTGAGGGTGAAAGGCTGGAAGAAGATCTACCATGCCAATGGCCCCTGAAAACAGGCAGGGGGAACAATACTAATCTCAGACAAAGTAGACTTCAAACTTACATTGATCAAATGAGATGAAGAAGGACACTCCATACTAATAAAAGGGGAAATACACCAAAAGGAAATAACAAACATCAACTTATATGCACCCAACATCAATGCACCCAATTTCACCAAACATACTATGAAGGACCTAAAAACATATATAGACCCCAACACAGTGGTAGTGGGAGACTTTAATACCCCCTCATCACCAATAGATAGGTCATCCAAACAAAAAATCAATAAAGAAATTCTAGAGCTAAATCACACAATAGATCAAATAGACCTAGCTGATGTCTACAGAATATTTCATCCAACTGCTGCACAGTGTACATTCTTCTCAGAAGCTCATGGAACCTTCTCTAAAATTGATCATATCTAAGGGAACACAGCAAGCCTCAGCAAATATAAGAAAATAGAAGTAATCCCATGCATTCTCTCTGATCACAATGCATTAAAACTAGAACTCAACAACAAAAACAACAGTAGAAAACATGAAAACAATTGGAAGCTGAACAACACATTGTTCAATGATCAATGTGTCATTGATGATATAAAAGAGGAAATTAAAAGGTTAATAAAAATTAAAACCTACCAGTTTCTGTGGGATACAGCAAGGCAGTCCTAAGAGGAAAGTTTATAGTCACAAATGTCCATATTAAAAGGACAGAAAGATCTCAAATCAATGACCTAATGCTACATCCCAAACTCCTTGAAAAGCAAGAACAAGCAAATCCCAAAACAAGCAGTGGGAGAGAAATAATAAAAATAAGGGCTGAAATCAATGAAATAGAAACAAAAAAAATGCAAATAATCAACAAAACAAAAAGCTAGTTCTTTGAAAAAATAAACAAGGTTGACAGACCCCTAGAAAACCTAACTAAAATCAGGAGTGAAAAAACCCAAATCAGTAAAATCAGAAATGCAAAAGGGGAGATAACAACAAACACCACAGAAATCCAGGAGATCATCAGAGACTACATTGAGAACCTATATTCTAATAAATTTGAAAATCTTGAAGAAATGGACAAATTTCTAGATACTGATGACCATACAAAATTGAACCAAGAGGATATTAATCTATAACACAATCTATAGGAATAGATCTATAACACAAAATGAAATTGAAGCAACAATAGAGTCTCCCAAAAAAGAAAAGTCCAGGACTGGATGGATTCTCTGCTGAATTCTATCAGACCTTTAAAGAAGAACTGATACCAACCCTCCTTAAACTGTTCCACAAAATAGAAAGGGAAGGAAAACTGCCTAACACATTTTATGAAGCCAGTATTACACTTATCCCAAAACCAGGCAAAGACACCTCCAAAAAGGAGAACTAAGGCCAATCTCCTTAATGAACATTGATGCAAAAATCCTCAACAAAATAATGGCAAACCGAATTCAACAACATATCAGAAAGATCACCCATCATGACTAACTTGACTTCATCCCAGTGATGCAGGGGTGGTTCAACGTACATAACTGTATAAATGTTATACAGCACATCAATAGAAGCAAAGACAAAAACCACTTGATCATCTCAATAGATGCAGAAAAAGCCTTTGATAAGATCTATACCACTTCATGAAAAAAGCTCTCAGAAAACCAGGAATAGAAGGAATGTCCCTCAACATTGTAAAGGCTATATTTGACAAACTTACAATCAACATCATACTTAGTGGAGAAAAACTGAAACCATTTCCCCTAAAATCAGGAATGAGACATGTGTGCCCACTATCCCCACTCCTATTCAACATAGTACTGGAATTCCTAGCCAGAGCAATTAGGCAAGAAGAAGAAATAAAAGGAATACAAATAGGTAAAGAAACTGTCAAAATATCCCCATTTGCAGATGACAGGATCCTACATCTTAAAGTCCTAAAAAACTCCACCCAAAAACTCCTTGATACCATAAGTAGCTATAGCAAGGTGGCAGGATACAAAATCAACTTACAAAAATCATTAGCTCTTCTATACACCAACAATGAACAAACTGAGAAGGAATATATGGAAACAATTCCATTCACAATAGCCTCAAAAAAAATCAAATACCTAGGAGTAAATTTAACAAAGGATGTGAATGACCTCTACAAAGAAAACTACAAACCCCTGAAGAAAGAGATTGAGGAAGACTACAAAAGGTGGAATGATCTCCCATACTCATGGATTGGTAGAATCAACATAGTAAAAATGGCTATATGACCAAAAGCAATCTACACGTTTGATGCAATTCCCATCAAAATCCCAATGACTTTCATCATAAAGATTGAAACATCTACCCTAAAGTTCATTTGGAAATGCAAGAGTCTGCAAACAGCTAAAGCAATACACAGCAAAAAGGGCAATGCTGGTGGTATCACAATATCTGACTTCAAACTATATTACAAACCAATAGCATATTGCCATATTATAAAACAGCATGATACTGACACAAAAACAGACATGAAAACCAGTGGAACAGAAAAGAGGACCTGGGTAGGAGTCCACACAACTACGCCCACCTTGTTTTTGACAAAGATGCCAAAAATATACAATGGAGAAAAGACATCCTATTCAACAAATGTTGCTGGGAAAAGTGGTTATCTGTCTGCAAGAAACTAAAACTAGATCCATGTTTATCACCCTGTACTAATATCAACTCAAAATGGATCAAAGACCTAAATATCAGACCCAAACTCTGAAGTTAGTAAAGGAAGGAGCAGGAAACACTCTGGGAGTAATAGGTATAGGCAAAGACTTCCTCAATAGAACTCCAGCAGCTCAGCAACTAAGAGAAAGAATGGACAAATGCGACATCATAAAATTCAAAAGCTTCTGCACAACAAAAGAAATGGTTTTTAAATTGAAGAGACCACCCACAGAGTGGGAGAAAATATTTGTCAACTATACATCAGACAAAGACTGATAGCCAGAATACACAGGGAACTTAAGAAATGAAACTATACCAAAATCAATGAACCAATAAAGAAATGGGCAATTAAACTAAACAGAACTTTCTCAAAAGAAGAAAATCAAATGGCCATAAAACACATGAAAAAATGCTCAACATCTCTAGCCATAAAGGAAATGCAAATCAAAACCACACTAAGATTCCACCTCACCCGTTAGAATAGCTATCATCAAAAACACCAACAGCAACAGGTGTTGGCGAGGATGTGGGGAAAAAGGAACCCTTGTTCACTGCTGGTGGGAATGCAAGCTAGTGCAACCACTCTGGAAAAAAAATACGGAGGCTTCGTAAAAATCTAAACATAGATCTGCCTTATGATCCAGTAATCCCACTCCTGGGGATATACCCAAAGGAATGTGACACAGGCTACTCCAAAGGCACCTGCACACCCATGTTTATTACAATGCTATTCACAATAGTCAAGTTATGGAAACAACCAAGATGCCCCATTTTGATGAATGGATCAAGAAAATGTGGTATTTATACACAATGGAATTTTACTCAGCCATGAAGAAGAATGAAATCTTATCATTCTCAAGAAAATGGATGGAACTAGAGAACATCATTCTGAGTGAGGTTAGCTAGTCTAGAAGACCAAAAGTCATATGTTCTCCCTCATATGCTGACTTTAGATCTAGGGCAAATACAGCAATGTGGTTGGACTTGCATCACATGACAAAGGGAGAGCACATACAGGAGATATAGCAATAGGCAGAAAACCCAAAACATGAAAACGTTTGATGTCTCCACTCCAGAGGAGCTAATACAGGAACCTTAAAGTGACAGAGTTCAACACGAGAAGGGGATCAGGAACCAGTATAAAGATCAGTTAGAGATGAATCAACTTGCGTTATAACACATTTGTACATGGAAGTAATGCTAGGAATCTCTTTGTATAACTACCCTTAACTCAAATAGCAAAAATTCTTTTTATTTCTTATTATGCTTATCTCTTCTCTTCAACAAAATTAGACGTAAGGCCAGAACAGGTTTTGCCTGGAAGTGAGAGGTGGTAGGGGGAGAAGATGGGAAGGGGCCAGTAGGGAGAAATGACTGAAACCATGTATGCACATGTGAATAAATGAATAAAAATAAAGAGTATTTCCAAAGATGAGTATAAACTCTCTACATGGAGCAACTGTTAAACATATAATATAAGCTCAGCTTTCTGAGCTGAAATCAAAGCTGATTATGTAAAATGAAAAGATTCACCAGGTTATGAACATAAAGAAATAAAAGAAGGAATGTTGAAAAAAATCAAATGCACAGGAATAAACTTAACAAAGGATGTAAATGACCTCTACAAGGAGAACTACAAAACACTGAATAAAGAGAATGAAGAAGATTACAAAATGTGGAAAGATCTTTCATGTTCATGGATGGACAGAATCAACATAGTAAAAATGACTATATTCCCAAAACCAATCTACATTTTCAACACAATTCCCATCAAAATCCCAATGACATTCATCACAGAGATTGAAAAATCTACCCTGAAGTTCATTTGGAAACACAAAAGTCTGTGAACAGCCAAAGCAATATTGAGCAAAAAGAGCAACGTTAGAGGTATCACAGTACCTGACTTCAAATTATACTGCAAGACCATAGCAATAAAAACAGCATGGTACTGGCACAAAGACAGATATGAAGACCAGTGGAACAGAATAGCAGATCTGGATATGTATGATGCAGCTATGCCCACCCAGTTTTTGACAAAGGCCTCAAAAACATATGGTGGAGAAAAGGCAGCCTCTTCAACAACTGTTGCTGGGAAAAGTGGTTATCTGCCTACAGAAAACTGAAACCAGATCCCTGCCTGTCACCCTGTACTAGTATCAACTCAAAGTGGATTAAGGACCTTAATATCAGACCCAAAACTTTTCAGTTAGTACATGAAAGAGCAGGGAATACTCTGGAAGCAATAGATATAAGTAAGGACTTCCTCCATAGAACTCTAGTGGCCCAGTAACTAAGAGAAAGGATCAACAAATGGGACCACATGAAATTAAAAAGCTTCTGCACAACAGAATAAATGGTCTCTAAGTTGAAGAGACCACCCACAGAGTGGAGAAAATATTTGCTAGCTATACATCAAACAAAGGACTGATAAGCAGAATATACAGGGAGCTCAAAAAACTAAACTCTTCAAAAATTAATGAATCAATAAAAATGTGGGAAACTGAACTAAGCAGAACTTTTTCAAAGGATGAAATCAAATGGCCATAAATCACATGAAAAAAATGTTCACCATTCCTTGACATAAAGGAAATGCAAATCAAAACCATACTAAGAGTCCACCTCACCCCTGTTAGAATAGCTATCATCAAGAATACTACCAACAACAAATGTTGGCAAATATGAGGGAAAAAGGAACCCTCATACACTGCTGGTGGTAAAGGAAACAAGTACAACCTTTTTGGAAGACCATATGAAGGCTTCTTAAAAATCTAAACCTAGATCTACCACACAATCCAGCAATCCCACTCTTAGGGATATACCCAAAGGAATGAGACTCAGATTATTCCAGAGGCACTTGCACATCCATGTTTATTGCAGCGCTATTCACAATATTCAATCTATGGAAACAGCCAAGATGCCCCACTACTGATGAATGTATTAAGAAAATGTGATATTTATACACAACGGAATTTTACTCAGCCACAAAGAAAAAAGAAGTTTTGTCATTCACAAGTAAATGGGTAGAATTGGAGAACATCATCTTAAGCTAAATTAGCCAGACTCAAAAGGCTAAAAATCGTATGTTCTCCATCATATGCGGATTATAGACCTGAAACAAATACAGTAATATTATTGGACATGAGTCACACACTAATGGGAGAACATGCATGGGAGGAATAGGGAAAGGGAAGGAAGCCTAAAACTTGAATGTGGTTGATGTGTTCACTGTAGCGGTGTGAATATAGTAATCTTAAACAGGCATAGGCCCTTATGGGAAGAGGACCAGGAAGTAGTGAAGAGGTCTGGCAGAGATGAACCATGTGGGTTTCAATACACAAGTGTATGGAAGGAACACTAAGAATATCTCTGTATAACTATCTTTATCTTAAATTAGCAAAGATGCTATGTCTTTCTTATTATCTCTTATGTTTTCTCTAACAAAATCGGAGAACAAGAGGGCAGAACAAGTACTGCCCAGAAGCGGGGTAAGGGGAAGGTGGCCCAAACAATGTATACACATGTAATTAAATGTAAAAGTGATAAAATAAAGAAAGGAAACAAAAAATAAACAGCAAAGTGTGTCTTCTCCCCAGAGTCCATCATTCTAGAGGACAATGCAGACTAAATTGGCAATTATAATGGTGTTAAGGAGAGATACTATAAGAATCTATAGGTACCTTACATAGCTTTAGAGGGCCCAGAAAGACTTCCCAGAGAGGATAATATTAAAGATAAATTATATTGAAAAAAGAACTGGACACACAAAAATACTTTTCAGAGAAAACGTGTAAAAGGGACAAAGAGGAGTAAGAAATGTATGTTATATTCAGAAACCTGTACGTAGTGTAGAGGTTTTGAAAAATAAGATATGGTGGAATATAAAGTGAGACAGAGGCAATGGACACTATGCCAGGAAGACATTGGTATGCCTTGGTATGTAGGTTAACTTCCTAATGTTGCCACAGAATATTATCACAAACTGGGTGGCTGAAAACCATAGAAGTATGTCTCCCACAGTTGTAGAAAAATTCAAGTTCAAGGAACACCATGGTCATATTCCCTCCAAAGAGTCTACGTGGCAGAATCTGACTTTGTGTCCTCCAGCTTTTGGTGACTCCCAGAATTCCTTGACTTATGGCATCATAACTCCAATTTTACCCCTATCTTCATATTCCTTTTTCATCTGTGTTTCTGTGTTCTCTTTTCTTCATAAGGACACCAGTCAAGGAATTTAGTGTCCACCCTGATCCAGCATGGTTTCATTTAAAATCCTTAACACAGAACTTCTGCAAAGACTCCATGAATTTTGGGGAATGCCATCCACCAATAATAGAAAACAATTGGGATTTTATTATTATGCAAAGAATAACTATTAATAGGGTTTTTAACTTAGAACTATTGGAAATAGATAAGAGCAAATGAGAGGAGAAAGGTAATAAATTTAGTTTGGGATAAACTGAGTTAAATATTTGGAAATAGTTATACAGGGATTTTAAAGAACAACTGATATGCTAGTTTCAACGTTGATAGGATGATCTAAATTATATGATAATGCAATTCCATAATGCTTTCTGTCCCTTTACTTACCTAATTTGGGCTGAGCTAGAATTTGCTGCTTCACAAGATACAATTGTTAAATATTCGAAAGGCCTTCACAAGCCTCCGGACTTGGCCAGTGCAAGACTATGCATACCGTGGAAACTGATAAATGTGCCAATTGGTGCATTGTTTTGTTGTGTTTTGTCTTCTGGAGAGCTACTGGCTACCATCAAAACACTGAATTTCTACCATATTTGAACAGTAAATGGACACTTTTGACCCTCCTCAGAGAAAGAGCACACAAAGTTTTGTGTTTGACACAATTTAAGGAACTCATATTAATGGTGCTTTAAGATTTATTATAATCCAGGAGAAAATGGCTAATGGCAGAACCTTAGTAAAAAAAATAACATTTAATATAAATGCAGAAATAGGGAGAGCCTTGAAAAAAGGAAAAGCTGCCGACAAAGAGAGCAAAGCACAACATGGATAGCATTTCCATGAAACAATGTAGTGAGAACTGTAGGATGCAGGACAGAAGTAAAACAAAACAAAGAATGGGAGTGTTCATTACATTTGCAGTACATTGATATGCTAGGGGTAGGATGGGTTTCTGTAATGAATGAGGGGAATTAAAAAGCAGGAAGTCAGTGAAGATTACTCCAAATTTTAGATGTACAATAATTGAGAGAAATAGAAATATGCAGCTGGAGTTTGAATGTTTATGGACCCCCAAAATTCATGTGTTGTAATCCTAATCCCGGATGAAATGGTATTTGGAGGTAGTGCCTGTCATGAGGGCAGAGTCCTCATTAATGAGACAAGTGACCTCAGAAAAGAGGCCTCAAGGGATTTCATTGCTGCCATTTGAAGACAAAGAAAGAATGTGGCAGTTTGCAATCCAGAAGATGGTCTTTACCAGAATCTGACCGTGCTGCACTGGACTTCCATCCTCCAGAACTGTAACAAATAAATACATTTTATAAGCTCTCCAGCTCATAGTATTTTGATATAGCAGCCTGGACAGTCAAAGATACTAAGATAATGAATATTTAGGGAGAATATGAAGAACACTTTATTTTTAAGACTATAAAAATGTTAGCTAGATTAAATACTAATGGAAAATACACATAGAGAATAGTTGAAAATAGAAGAGAGAGGGTAGGCTTCTAATCAGTAGACAAGAATGGTATAAAAGTTTTATGCAGGAATCTTCTCTTCCCTTCTATCCTATTGAGCATGAGCTTTTTTTCCCTTGTACTTTTTATTAATTTCCTATTGTTGCTAGAACAAATTAGCACAAAGATTGTGGCATAAAACAGTACAAATTTATTACCTAATAGTTCTAGAGATTATGAAGGTCAGAAGTTGAAATGGTTGATTTTGTGTGAACTTGATGCAGCTACCAGGTGCTAAGATACATATTCTGGATGGGTTTGTGGAGGTGCTTCTAGAGGAGATTAACATTGGAATATGTAGACTGAGTAACACAGGTATTCCTCCTTACTGGGGTAGGCTTCATCTGATCAGTTAAAAAGCAGAATGAAAGAGACTGAGCATCCTGAGAGTAAAGAGAAATCTCTAGCTGACTGTTTTGAGCTAGAACATTGGTCTTTGCTGCCTCAGACTCAAGCTGATACTTCAGCTCTTTCTGGGTCACCAGGCTCAACTTGTGCCATCAGCTCACTGGTTCTCAAGCCTCCAGACTCAGACTGGAGCTATACCAACAGCTTTTATGGGTCTCCAACTTGTCAATGTCAGAACTGGGGAATTCTCAGACTCTATTCATAGAAAACAATTCCTTATGGTATATCTGCATCCTGTGTGTATAAAAAATATGTTTGAGTTTAAAGAAGTCCAAAAATAGTATTTACTGAGCTAAAATAAAGGTGATTTCAGAGCTGTATCCATTCTAGATGTTCGGGGGACAATCCGATTCCAAGGCTCTTCCAGTTTCTAGTGAACACCCATGTTCCTTGACTCATGACCCTGCTCCATGAGCTTTAGAGTTGTCACTGTCAGACTGAGTCTTTCCCATGATGCTCTGGCCCTGTATTCTTCCTCTCTCATTACTTATAAGGATTCCTACAATTACATAGGGTTCGCCTGGATAAACCTGGATTATCACCCTTAATTCTGCCTACATCCTTAAATTCTCTTATGCCATGGAATCCAACATATGCACAGGTTTTGGTGACTAAGACATGAATGTCATCTGGGGGACTACATACTTGATCCTCTTCCGCATTCACGTCCACAGTCCACTCTATTCCTATGATTGGAAGGGTGGAGAAGGAGTAACCAAGTTTTGTTTTGTAAAATGTGACTGATAATGTGCTGAGTGCCATATTACACACACACACACACACACACACACACACACACACATACACACACATACACACACACACCACACACACATTATTGTACTCAGCATTCACACTCTAAGGGAACATTTTTCTCTTTAGTTAGTAGCTGATGGTACTATAAGTGACACAGGTTTACTAAGTAACTTCATATCACACATGTTGTAATTGTTGGTTTGGGTATAAAACCTCAGAATTGTCTGAATAGTCACTAATACCTAGTGAATGCTTGGATTACTTAATATGGTGAAATTTATAAATGTTTTTTAAAATCAATATACTTAATGCACAAAGAGATATAAAAATAACATAATATAAAGAAATATGAAAATAATATGTAGAAAATGAAGGGCTGACAGAGAGGCTCAAGTGGTAGAGTGCCTGCCTAACAAGTGTGATACCCTGAGTTCAAATTCCAGTACTGCCAACATAAAAAAGATACAGAAAATGGGAAGTCATTGACAAAGTAATCATTGTATAATAAGCTTTATTTCCTACAATAAAATCTTGCTTTCAAGTGCTGCTAAAATATGAATTGTCCATTAAGTATATGCATTATATCAAGTTAACAATGCCTGAACTATTGGGTTCTAAATTGTTTCTAGTTTTTAATAGGCTGTTACTAAATAAAATAAAATAAAAATGAATTATTACTAAATAAGCACACATGCCTTTTCTTCATTCCTCATTCTTTTTCTCCCCTTAATATCTCATCTTTTATTTTTAGATTTTCTCCCTGCCATCTAAATTCTCTAAACTTTTAAAAACTGGCCCAAGTTCTTATTCTTCTATGAAACATTCACCCTTTAATATCTAGACTTCCTTTTTTCTTGATGTCAGCATATGCCTTGCCTTCCTAAAATTTTGAAAATATCTTTCTCCATGATCTTTTCATGTTCCTGAGATTTAACATTAGTGAGTAGTTCTCAGAAACAGTCTGAGGATAGGGCCTGCATCAAATGTGAATGTGTCTTCCTCTTCCATCTGCCACAGCACATACGTATAATGCGTTGGGTGTTGTTTAGTTTTGTGGTACAGCCAAAAATTAAACATTAGCTGGCATTCAAGAAATTTGTTCTGTTAAACATGTATATTCTCAGATGCATAGGAAAAGGACTTTGCCATCTGTTTGTTTATAATAAAATACTCTCAGCTAAAATAGTACAGCTATCACAACTGAGTTTTGCTAACCATTTTCTTGATCACTCCCATTTCGATAAAGGACACATAAAATAAGGGCTTGTCCTCCTTTCTATTTATCCTCTAGGTCCTAGAAAAGTACCTCTTGTAGCAAGTCCTCAATGAGCACTTGCTGAATGAATGCATGATTGTTTAAAAATATTACATATATAAAAATATTAAAAACATAACAGAATAGATTTATATTTATTTCATCAGGTTACAAAACAGATGTATCATTCTAAATTTAGTAATAAATTGATTTAAAAGATTGTTTATTGCACTGTAATGGTTTACATGAAAATCTTCTTCAATATGATGCACCTTGTTCTTAGAAAGTTTTAGCATCAGGAAGGAAAAAAAATGCCTTCTTTCTAAAATGTGGAAAAGAACAGGAAAGAGAAGAAGAAAGTAAGGAAGAAAAAGTGGAAGGAAGGAAAGGAGAGCGGGAGGGAAGGAGGAAGGAAAGATGAGATAGCGAAAGACAGCAGAATTCAAACCAGCAGTAAACAGAGACCAAATCTTGGGAGCTAACATTCTCACTAGAACTAACAAAGGTAGTTGAGATAGAAAACTAGGGTATCCCTAGAGATCTCTTAATAATAAAGAGATATCTTCATCAAATGATAGATTATTTTGGGTTCACTTTTTAAAATATGGTTTGCAAACTCCACTCTTTATTATAACAGAACAAGTATAAAGAAAAAATCTTAATGTTAGGCTAGATTCTTTTCCTCAAATGAACTATTATAGGTTATAATAGTTCTATTATACAAATAGAGCTATTATAGATTTCTACTCACAAAGTTCCTTCGGCCCTTGTTATGGAAAATAAAAGATTGGTTCTCTTAAAGAAAGCAGCTTAGTAAATTTCTTCTGGAGTATTAAAGTAGTTTAAAATCCTAAAACATTGAAAAAATTAATTATAGTAAAACTCATAACATTATTTTAAGGCTTAATAGTCTATTAATTCTTTTGAAAAGATGTTTTATGTCTTTCTTATGGCTAATTTATTTCCAAAAGAGGACTTTGAAAATCATATTGATCATGAACATATATATGTAGACACATATACATATATATGTTCATATGTAATGTGCATATGCAACTTTTATTTTGCCCAAGATCCAATGTTGCTTGGCATAGGGTTACCTTTGTAATTAAATATCTAATTAAATAATCAATTGCTATTTTAAAATACTGCAGTGAAATGAAGTTTATCAGAATTACTAAGAGGTTTTTTAGCACCTCTGCATGCTTTGCCCCTGAGGATAGTGCCTCATTTGCTTCTACTACTATGCACAACTACAATAATAGTAAACAAACATGCCAGGAACCACTGTTTTTTATATAGTTAATATTTAACCAAGTCAACCACTTTCATAGGGAATAATTATGACTATAAACCCTTAAAAGGAACTCCATCCCATGACATAAAGTCAGAAAACATATTTAGTCCATATCAAGAAAGTCATCTCACTTGTATATTACTTTTCATAAATGTGAGAGGCCACAGACTGCAAACAATAGGAGTAGAATTGGACAAAATCTAGGAGACATATCTCTGTTAAATTTGCAACAAGGAAAAACTTATTATTGGCACCAAAACTTCAGAGTCTTTCATGTTCCATATCTTTCCCTGAATATTTCACTACAATTTGCCAAGATACTTCATGGCCAAACCAGGCACATCTGACAAGTGCTCAATTTGATTTCTTGGCTTTAAGTCTAAAAACTGGCAGTGGTGATTCCAACACCCTGTGCTTATTTTCCTGGCACTCTGGAAGGGTGATAACCCTCAATGACATGGAACAGAATCTGGTCATCAAGAAACAAAATTTAAATTGTGAGCATTTTGTTTTGAAACCATGGTTCTGTGATAACTTTCTTTGAAAATTAAGACGTTATTTTTCATGAAAATTTTAGTTTTGTATAATACTTGAGCTAATAGTACAGAAAGTTCCCATGTACCTAGGCACTGTACAAATAGTCCCCTACTGTGAACATTTTGCCTTAGTCTGGTACATTTGCTATAATTCAGAACAGATATTGATATGTTATTACTAGCTTGAGTCCACAAATTTTTCAGATTTCCTTACTTTGTTTCTAATATCCTTTTTTCTGTTTCAGGATCCAGAAAACTACATTGAATTTTGTTATTTCTCCTTCGACTCCATGTGGTTTGGAGTTTCTTAGATTTTCTTGTTTTTCATAACTTTATAGTTTGGAGGAGTGCTTTAGTTATTATGAAGAATGCTCCTCTGTGGAGTTAGTTATGTTTTCCTCATTGGTTTCCAGGAGGAAAGTCACAGAAGTAAAGTACCATTTTCATCAAAATGTCAACAGCACATATTATCATCATAATTTATAGTTGTTAGTGTTGGTCTTAATCACTTAGCTGAAGTAGCACTAGTCAAATTTCTATACTATGAAGTTACCTTGGAATTTATCAAATCATTTGTTTCTCTCAGTATAATAAATATCATGGATGTTTATTTTATAAAAATTGGAGTTTCAGTTTTATAAAATTATGGATCATTAATTAATTATAAGTTATGAATGATAGCCAAATGTCATTTTATTTATTTAGCTGGTTAGATTGTTCCAGCTTTTGCCACTTCCAGTTGTTGCTTGTGCCCTTTTCTCACACTGCTGTAATTTTTTGATCATTTTCTTTATGCCACTATACGATTCTCTGAAAATCTTGTACATTTCTTTCCTCAATTATACAACCGGCCATTACTCCAAAGATTCTTGGATCATTTTACTGGAAAATGGCATTAGAAACCAATGTCTAAGTTCTAGGAATACTCATTGCTATTTGAATGTCATTTCTTGTAGGCACTCAGATTATAAAGGAAAGAAATATATGTGCTCGAATACTAAAATAAATATACACATACACATATAAATATTTTAAATATGTCTATTTATAAACACCTGCATGTACACTAAGTCAAACATGAGTTTGTCTTAATGTCTCCAACTCATCCATTATGACATGAGTCATTCCAGCCTCTTGCCCCATGTGACCTCTAAATTTCTCCCATCAGTGACAAGTCTGTCCCCCTATTAACCATTCATTATCAGAATTTTTATATTTCAGATACACATGTACATCAATATCAAGATTGTTAATCTACACTTGCACTGGAAATTTAACACCAAAGAACACATGTGCAATTTCTTTGTTCTTTAGTTTTATAAACTCCATTCTTTTCCAGTTAACTTAGGCCAGCACATTTTGCACTATTGAGATAAGTGAATTTTTATTTGTGAAATAGTTTGATGTTCTTGTGATAGTCTGCATTGATTTTTGGGATTCCTCACTTCCTGAATGATTTATTTTAAACATTTAGGGTCACTCATTATCTCACAAATTTCTATAGGTTTTCACAGATGCTGAAGATCATACATCAGCCACTGAAATACTTAAACAGAATCCAAGGCAAAAATCTCATTGAACAATGAACAAACACCTAAACAATAAAGGAAATTTATGTAAAACAGGTCACGCTAAGGGAAGGACACTAATAGGAGAGTGAGGATAAATGATGAAAATAAAGATGGTGAATATGGTTGATGTAGTTTCTATACAAGTATGAATGTGAAACACTTAACTCTGTTGAAATCACCCAAAGAAGGGGATTAAGTAAAAAGGAGAATAATAGAGGGGATGAACCAATTCATGGTATAAAACATATATACATACAAGAAAATGTCACAATGAAACTCCCCACATTACCCCATAAACAAGCAAAATGTCTTTTTTTTTTAAATGAAGAACAGTGAGAAGGGGGAGGGCATAAAGAAAGGGTGTAGGAGGGTGAATATGGTAGAAGTGCTGTACATTCATGTATGAAAATGGAACAGTGAAACCTGTTGAAACTGTTCTATGGAAGGAGGAGGGGATAAAGGAGAAAGATGGAGGGGGTAAATCTAGCTAAGATACATTGTAAGAATTTTATAAATGTCATATTGTACCTCACCACATACAACTGTTATAATATGATAATAAATAAATAATTAAATAAAATGTAAAAGCCAGAATAGTTTTGCCACCTAATAAATACATTTTATATCATGTATACATCTCCCTTTACCTTTCAGACCCCTCAGACCTCTATAACTGCTGACCTTTAAAAATTTTACTTTTTAAAATTATATTTGTTTATTTAATATTTTACTGTTATATTTGTTATTTTACTATATTTTACTTATATTTACTTTGTACAAAATCTCCTTCTTAGTATTCACCTGCCCTTCAACTGACAAATTCTGATAAACTAAATTTTGATTTTCATTATAATTCTACTAAGACTTCTTCCATGGACCATGTTTTGTTTAGATTTTTTTAAAGTATAGACCATAAAAGGCTTGTATATATGTTTACCTCATCATTATGAATACCCCCATAGTACTTGAACCTTAGAGAATAAAATATTAAAATTAGTTTTTTCTCAAGGAAAAATTAATACATAAATTTTCCTTTATGCTTTAGAAAGATATTAAAAACTATAGCATTAGGCAATACTGTGAGCCCATTATGTAGTCCTTTAAAAGGAAAAACAAGAAGAATGAACCCTACAAGAGTATTGCATTTATATAATGCATGAAATCTCATTTCCTATTAAAAGAATTTTTATTATTGCAGACCTCATTTGCATTAATGAAGTGTAGAAATTTTGTAAAAGAAAAAGGAACTTTTTTCTCTTCACTATTTTCTGTACTATCTGTATGCAGTGTGTGTGTGTGTATGTGAGAGAGACTTTAACTGATTTGATTGAACTTAATTGTTTTTAATATTGTGATATCTCTTCACTATTAACTTTTTTCACAAACATTTCAAAAACCTTAAAACATCTTTGGTAACTGGAGTTTTCATTCCTTACCTACCCAAATTAACTAACTCTCAAGTCGGTATCCTTGAGCTCTACTTGAATTGAGGTTCCCAAAACCGAAAGTCTATATATGCTGCTGGGCTCTCAGAAGCTGCTGAATGTGAAAAACAAAAAAGAAAAGAAAAGAAGAGAGGACCAAGGGCCAAAAATAACCACAAGAATCATGACAGTTTAATGAGGAAAACTTAATCAAAGGAATTCAGAGAAGAAAAATATGTTTGCAGAACTGCAGACCAAAGTTTTTTGAGAAGGAAGAACTACAGAGATTTTCTGAGCTTCCATTAAGTTTCATCAGTCTTTTCTGATGGATTGTTCAAAATACTAGAGGCCATCTTTTTCAAAAGGGAAAGCTCCTTCTTACCAATGGATCCAAAATTCAGAGATTTCTCTTAGTTTTTGAGCTATAACTTTACTCCAAGTAACAGTCTGTTATAAATTCACATAATTCATTTCATATCTACTTTCCCAATAAGACTTGGAACTCCTTTGGGCAAGTGAAATTATTTTATGTATTTATTTTCTTACCACATCAAATATGGTGGCAAAAGCATAATAGGAATATGATCATTATTAAATAGATGAATCCCAATCATTGTTTCTCAATCTGTAGGTTCATGTTCCATTATTTTTAACAGAAGGATGACCCCATGCACCCCCACCTTCCACCAATGGAGATTTTGAAATCTCCATATGTTCACTCACATCCTCTAGAGTTTTAAACATTTATATTTATTTTTCATCTGCTACTCTGTCAAGAAAGTAATATAAATAAAATGTGAATTTCACTGTCACCTCCTGTTTGAATGTTTAAATCTATACAGTGATTTCTCTGTGCTCTGAGGAAACATTTCTGTTAAACCCTGTATGGGCCCTGCCTCACAGCCAATACCTTCTTGGCCCCATGCCCTTCAATGCTTGGCATTGTAGTACATACATACACATGCACGTGCACACACCCACACACCTGAAATAATAAGTACTTGTTGAATTAATGTTGTTGAAGCACGTCGTTCTCATAGAAACATCTCCTCTGGAAATTTTTCTGTCACTTATATTCAAATTGCCAACTTAAAAAGCAACAAAAGTAAATTAAAAAAGTAAGGCAAGAAAAATCCACAAAGAAGTCAAATTTCTAAACAAAATGACATAGAGAAGTACAATGAGCAGACCTCATAGAAGTCTTGGATAGGACACAGTACAAAGCATACAATGCACAGAGAACTGGGGACAGTTCTGTCAGCCATTTGCCAAGATGCCTTCCCAGAGATATTGCATTATTGAATGACTCTTGATTGATAGGATGGGTAAGAATGGCTGAGAGATACCATGCTCCTTGAAGATAAATAGGAGAGGAATTTTACAACAAAATGAAAGTTTGATCTCAATGTCATAGATAATGAAAATTGTTGCAGGATTTTAAACTTCGAGCCTCAATGATTATATTTATGACTCAGAAGTGTTCTACTCTGTAATGGAAAATACATTGAGAGTACGTAGTTAGTCATAAGGATCATTTATTCAGGAAGCAACTGCAACAGAAAGAGGAGAGAAAATAACCCCTTCTCAATGAAGGAAATAGTTAGGAGATTGGAGGGGGCAATGCACAAAGTAAAGAAGATATGATCTGAGGATTTGGTACTGACTTCTTTCTCATCTGTGTTAAGTTTTCTAAAGCTGCCTTAATATAACACAGTATGCTGAGTGTCTTAAAGAACAGAAATTTATTTTCTCATAGTTGGAGACTGAAAGTCCAAGATCAAGGTTTCAGCAGTCACTTTTTCCAGAAACCTTTCTCCTTGGCCTGTTAATTACATCTTCTTGCTGTGCCTCACACAGTCTTCTCTCCCTCTCTCTCTCTCTCTCTCTCTCTCTCTCTCTTTCTGTGTCTGTGTGTGTGTGTGTGTGTGTGTGTGTGTGTATGTGTGTACACTTTGTGTCTCTTCCTCTTTTTGTAAGGATTAGGGCTCCACATTTATAACTTCATTAGGTTTAATTACTTCCTTAAAAGACAAATTCATTCACCTGGGGTATTAGGGCTACAACATACAAATTTTGGGGGGCACAATTCTAACCATAGCACTCACTCTTTTCCTCAGTTTTTTTCCTTGTGAAGCAATCTTTCACATGCACTCTTTTACTTTTTGACCATCTTAAATTGGACCTGGACCATTTCAATATATATTTTACCATATTTCATTTTCTTTTCTGCCTTTTGATGTTTTATGTAAACTTTTCACATTATCTTGATATAATCTCTGTCATTATTTAGTCCTAAATTCATTCTCTGGCTATTTACTCCTACACTTTTCTTCTTTTTTTGCAAACCATCTCATGAATTGAGTGGGACTAGGGGCAAGAGCTGAATTTGGGTCAAGAAAGAGAATTCAATGGAGTTGAAAATGTTAATTTTCCTTAATAACAATTTCTTAGGACTACAGAACAACTTAAATCATCTTTGCAGTTACTTTATAATATGGTCTATTGCCTGAATTATTTTACCCAAAGAATGAAACATTCTGATACAAACATGTAGCTAAAGCTTATTTATTTGTACATGGATCATTGGAAACAATTATCCTCTTAACCTCAGCAGAGGGTTAGTTCATGACTATGGCTTATTCAGGAATCCTTCATGCTTTGTTAATAAGCCATTATCACTATTACCAGTTCATTAGTCCTGACTGTGAAAAATAGTTCCTCAATCCTCACTTTGGTCAAAGGGTTTGCAATCACAATAGGATATTTGAAAATATACCTATTGTGACATACACTCACCTAGTCAGTCATTATGGGGAGTATGCTTATAGAGGTTTTCTTATATATAAGTAACCTTAACACATTCTTATAATAATCTAAGGTTATATGTATAACTGAGAAGTTATAATAGCTTAATATTTATTATTTTCTTTACTGAGTTGTTTCAGTTCTTCTTTTTATACTCTACATTGTTGTCATTTTTATTATCTATATAATCTTTACTTTCTTTTCAAATGAGTGTTCATTATCTGCCATTGGCTTTTCATGCCTCCATTGCTGCCTCAAAATACCACTATTTTGTTCTTTTCTCCTCCTCACATCCTCTGCTTCTTCCTTATTTCCATTATCTTTTCCTCTTCTTTCTCCTCTTTGTTCTGAGTGGTTATTTGCTTCCTATGCAAAGTGTTCATGTTACTTTACTTACATTGTTATTTTTGAATAGAATCAGTGGTTTTCAGCCCAAGCAGACAACAAAGGTTTAAGATCACAAGGATAGAAGAGAGAACTGATAAACCCAGACTTGTCATTTTTAAAATTATGACACTGCTTTCTTATCATAACATCACTATCTCCTGGCAGTGACATGCTTTACATGAGGTCAATGTGGTATAATGAGATGCTACAGCTTATTAGAGTGCTTGGTGATATGGCATTCATTTATCTCCAAGTTATAGAATCAACATTTCCTTTCACTCTGTCTTTCAAGTTCCTTCATCTTGATGCCATTTCTCTTGGATAGAACTATACATTAGAGAAATTAAAGATGGCACATTTCGGCAGTTAATCCTTTCGTCCAATTTCCTAGTTTATTTAGAAGAATGTGCTGATCCAATGTAGGGATGCTCTTGACTTTGCTTAACTCATGTACATGCGCTTAGAATCTATTGATAAAAGCATTAGATGCTTCGTAAGGACTTTTGAGCAACATCACATGACATTACTACAGTTCTAGGATATCAATTTACACTCCTTTAGCATTCTCTTTTATGTTTTGCTGTGATTTGCAGTTTTTACCATTTCATCTTTCTATTAACAGTTTTACTGTTTCTGTATACTGTGTCATATCTTTAAGTTTTAATGTGGTGTCGCCAATTATATCAATTTCTACAAAATAAGCAGTTAACAGCTTGACTGTTGAAGCTAAGAGTTGAGAGAGATATAGTAAATGGGCTAGACACAGTAGATTGAAAATAAGTGGATTTTAATTAATATTAAATCAGCAGTAAGGCATCCTTCTAATGCTCACTATTCCCTACGCATTGAGCTACATCAGCACCATCTCTTATTCTTCTTTTCCTTATCACTCTAGTATGAGCTCCATATATTATTAGTGATTTATAAGAATCTTGAAATTCACATAGGTTCAAGCTCTATTCATTCAATAAAAACAAGTTCTGTTACATAACTAGATAATTTTAAAACACTAATTACTATTGTTACTAATAATTCATGGGTTATGTGTTTCTTATTCATATGTCCAAAGTTCTTTAATATATTTGATACTTGTTTCAACATTCCTCTGAGGAAGATGAGAATTGTTGCCATTCTAAAATTCATACACAGAGTAAAATCATTTTAGTGACTTACCTAAGGTCATAGAACTGTTAGCCAAAAGGTTCATCCATTCTATTCTTGGAGGAAACACTTAATAACTACCCAGAAGTAGAAATGAATTTTCTCCCCAAGGACCTAATAGTTACTGGATGCTCTGAAAGATTGGAAAAGGAATTATCAAAACACAATGAAAACATGTTTGAAATTGCACCAATATGTTTTTTTTAAAAGCAATTTGTGGAATCTACTTAATCTGTGCCTAGATACTTTAGTGTTACTATTTAAGCAATAACATTTTGTCTTATCACAAGCAAGAATAAGATTGCCAGTCAAAACTAAATAGTAATATACATAAAGACAAATAATTCAAATTCAATTTTGCAGTATGCTTTATGAAATACTTCATTCAATGTTGATTAGAAATGCTTAATAGAATTATCTACTTTCTTTCTTTTAGGAACTGTTATGGTTTGAATATGAAATATCCCCTTGGTTGATGGTGTTATTTTGGGAGTCGGAAACTTTAGGAAGTGAGGACTACCTGAAGGAAGTGGTCACTAGGGGCTTGACATTGGGGGCTATATCTGTTTCATACTCCTCTCTTTTATATTACCTTCTGGGAAAGAATTGATCTATAATTTGTCTATGTTCTGAGACTTTGTGGGAGGCTGATTTTAAAGGTGTTAGACAAATGAACATGGTGGAGGAAATTTTGAAGCAGTTCAGCATGCATGCTATGGCGTGTTTCTTGATGCTCCTTTAAGCCCGATTACAGTGAGAATCAGTAACAAAACATAGAGCAAAGACTTAAAAGATGGCAGAAATGCCAAGTAACGTTGTGGCTAAGGAAGACATGGTTTCTGAAGAGATTAACATCATTATGGGGCAGGAGGAAAGAGAGTGTAAGAAGGTGACTATTATAGAGCTAGTAGGAAGTGGATCACTGGGGGGCATTGGGGCTACAGCTTGTGCTAGGATCCTTCCTCACTGTCTGCTTCTTGTTGGCCATGAGGATAAGAAGCTCCTTGTGGCACATGCTCCCTCATCATGAAGTTCTGTCCAAGCACATGTGGTCAAGCAACTGTGTACTAAACCCTCTGAAACCATGAGACAAAATAAATAACCCCTCCATTTAAGTTGTTTTTCTTAGGTATTTCTCACAGCAAGCAGAAAAGTAACTAAAACAGAACAGAAATTTTAAAATTTACTTCCAATATTATATGCAGTACAGTGAGTATCCTGATTATTTTCAACAATTTCTTCCAGTTTGGTTACTATTATCTGTGCCTCTAATTAAGAAACAACCTTTTCATCTTACCTTTGATCCTATCCAGTTTCTCATCAGGAAGAAGAAATTTGCATGAAAAGATATTACCCGTGTAAATGCTTCCAAGTTATTGTAAGGAAAAATAGACTACTGAATCATTATTGAGCTCATTAGAAGAAAGATGCTATGTAAGTGCAAAATATTATTATTTTTGTCTGACAAATACTATTAGTTCATTATGAAGTATATCATTCAATTATCTCCAACATGCAACAGAAATGAGATGCTTTGTTAGGTGCTGCTAAAGTGTTCTTCTGAAATTACTTTTTAAATTTATCTGGCACTACACTTTTGTCATTAAAGAAACAATGGGCTTTGCAGAATTTAAAAAATTCATTGTTTTCTTTCAGCAGAAGCTGATTGGGAGGCATAGCACAGTGAATAGTAACTGCCTGTGAATATAACTTCTGTTGCTTTGTAAAGATTACAATCATGACAAACGTCAGGCACAATGGCATGTTTTGAATAAAAAGACAAATTATTAACAATAAGTGATCCATGAAAATTAAAGATGCATGGATGTATATTGTCAATACTTGAGATACTGTTATTATAAAAATTGACAAATATAGTTAAAAAGTCAATGAAAATTAGTATAGAATTTAAAAAGACAGAGACATAAAATGAATGGAATTTATCCCAAGTATACAAGGCTGGTTCAACACTTAAAAATCATTTAATGGAATCTGTCATGTAAAAAGTCTAGAGAAAAAAATAACACAAAAATAGATGAAATAAAAACATTTGACAAAATCCCAACACCCATTCTTGATAAAAATGCTCAGTAAACTAGGAATAGAGGAGAATCTCCTCAACTTCATAATGTTCATTCATAATGAATATCTACATGACACCTATAGTTAACATTATAGCTAATAGTTAGAAGTTCAAAGACTTCCCATTAACTTCATGAACAAGACAAAGATAGCCCCTCTTCTCATGGATTTTCAACATCATATTGGAAATGCTAGCTAATGCACTAAGACAGAAAAGGAAGCAAAAGATATACATAATGAGAAGGAAGGTATGAATTGCCTTTGCAGAAGATATGATCATCTATGTAAAAAATCCAAAAGAATCAGCAAAATCTAATCAATCAAATACATGATTATAGAATTGACATACAAAAGTTAATCACTTTATCTGCCAGGCATTGGTGGCTCAGGCTTGCAATGCTAGCTACTTTGGAGGATGAGATTAGGAAAATCATAGTTCAAGGCCATCCTGGGCAAAAAGTTCATGAAAACCCATCTCAACCAATAGCTGGATGCAGTGGTGCACATTGATCATCAAAGCTACAGTGAGAAATGTTAAAAGAAGAGCATCACTATCCAGGTGACCAGGAGATGATTCCATCTCCAACATAACCAGAGGAAAATGTTAGAGGCATGGCTCAAGAAGTAGAGTGCCTGCCTATCAAGAATGAAGCTTTGAGTTCAAACCCCATTACTACCTACAAAAGAAGAAAAAAAAGTCAAATTACCAGCAATGAACAAGTAGAATTTTTTAATAAAAAACCCATACCTTAGCATCCAAAGAATATATAAAATACTTAAGTAAAAACCAAACAAAATATTACAAGACCTATATAAGGCAAACTACAAAATTGTATTCAATGAAAACAGGAGGAATTCAGTAAGTTAACAGACTACATTTATGTATAGACTCAGTATTGTCAAGATGTCAGTTTCCCCCAACTGATCTATAGATTTGATGCAATCCTAATTAAAATCACAGACAGGCAACTTGAAGATATCAACAAACTAATTCAAAGATTTATTTGGAGTTGCAAGAGACCCAGAAATCCCATGCAATATTGAAAGACAACAACCACAAAATGGAGGACTAATATAACCAGACTTTAAGATTTAATAAAAAATAAAAGGAAGTATGATGGAAAAGGGGCAGTTTTTCAATAAATAATGTGGTATCAAGTAGGCATCCATATGGAAAACAAAAGAAAGAATTTAGAGGTAGAGTTTATATCCTTCAAGAAATTATTAAGGGGCTTTTCCAAGATGGCAGCTAGAGGGAGGAAGCAGAAAGCGTGCCTCCTATAGTGAAATCTTGGAGAGACACTGGAGACACACCTTGCAGGCAAAATCACCAAGAAGATACAAAACTTTGACCCCTCCACACCTCCAGCCAGCATAGAGCATCTCCAACTCACGTTAACAGAGAAACAAGGAGGGTCCCCGGGCCGCCAGTCATCCACGCCCAGACAGCTTGGGAAGACACAGACAAGGTGAGCTTAGCAGTACACGGTACTCCCACAGACAACCTTGGGTCAGAGCACTATAGCCCCCTGGACAGACCGACCTCCACCCGGGGAAAAAAGTGAAACAGAGTAATAAGCAATAAGAACAATAAAGACACGTGGGAAAGAGGGTGGGGTGCACTGAGCACTGAAGATTGGGGGAAGGGAATCCCTCCCAGAACTGTAAATAAACAAGTGGCTGGAGAGGCTCCAGCTGGAGCTAGGTGCATGCCCAGCAACCAGGAGCAGGAAAGCTTGTGAGAGTGGCAGAGGGAGGAAAACTCCATAGGAGAGAGGGGAAGACCCACTTCCCACGTGAACTGTAAACAAACACTCTGGATGGCAGGAACAGCAGCACCACATAATAATCAGGAGTGGGAAAGCTTGCAAAAGTGGCGGTGGGAGGAAAACTCCACAGGAGAGGGGGGAAGACCCACTTCCCACAGTAGCTGTAAACAAACATGCAGGCCTGAGAAAGTGCGTGCAGTGTCACCTCCCCCAGCACAGGAGAACTCTGAGTAAACAAAGCCTGTGGGGCTAGGTGAGTGCTAAGCTTACCCCTGAGATCTGCATAAATAAAGCCTCCAGCAACAGCAGGCTGACAGCAGTAGGCAGGCAAGCCACAGCCGCAGATAGCCATTCACAGAACTGTCTCCAGACTCTTTTTTTTTTCTCTCTCCCTACCCTTGATAAGAAAACAACCAAAGTACACCTGCATGCTGAAAAACTTACTGAAATTGTATTTTATTTGAACTTGGGACACTTTGTGGGTTTTTGTTTTTTGTTTTTGTTTTGTTTTTGCACAGTTTTGTTCTACTTTATGTGTTCCCTTTGATGAGACAACTACAGAACAACATCTGAGGCACCATCTCCAGGACTGCAGACTGAGATGGACACCCAAATTATTAAGACTGAAACTTCATTGCATTTGAACTTGGAGGGTTTTTTTAAATTAATTTTTTATTATCTATTTTTCATTTTGTTTTATTTTATTTTATATATATATTTCTTTCAATTACTTATTTTTCATTTTTATTCTTACTTTTATTCTTTTTATTTTTTATTTTCAATCCTATCTCTGTCTCTCTAATGCCTGTTCAGCTTACTGTCGATTAGTACACTAAGCTCCCTGTTTATACCTTTGTAACTTTCTTGTTTGATTCCTTGTTTCATTTTCTCCTATTTGTCTATTTATTTGTTTTTCCCTATTCTTTAACTTCTTGCTTTCCATCTCCTATCATCCTTCCATTCTAAATCTTACCATTGTTAATATTACAAGCTAGAAAATACTTAATTGCACATAGCACAGGTACAGTAACAACACCAAGGACAATGACGGGAAGACAGAAAAAACAGGGAAACCAGGTTCCCCACAGCAAAAAATTAGTACACAAACCAGAGGGAAATGAAGAACACAGATACTCAGATCCAGACTCCAACAAAATGAAGATAAACTATGCCAAAGAACCCAATGAAGCCACAAGAATAATTTAAAAGAAGACATACTACAAGTACTCAATGAGAATTTTATAACCAAAATGTACAGGAGACACTCAAGAAATTCCAAGACAACAAAAATAGAGAATTTGAAAAAGCAAAAGAAGAAAAAAAGAAACCATAGAAGCACTGTACAAACACCAAAGTGAAACAGAGAACACGATTAATAAACAGATAAATGAACTCAGGACAAAAACAGACAACATTAAAGAGGAAACCACCCAGGATATGGATAACCTGAGAAAAAAGAATGAAACAGAACTGGAAAACAGAATCTCAGAACTTGAAGATGAAATGGTAATCAAAGGAAAAACTGAAGAACTATTAATTAAACAACTCAAGACCTGTGAAAAGAAAATGCAAGAACTCACCAACTCCATCAAAAGACCAAACTTGAGAATCAGGGGCATTGAAGAAGGAGAAGCAAAGGGAATGCATAATATATTCAACAAAATAATAATGGAAAATTTCCCAAATCTAGAGAAAGATATTCCCATACAGATGCAAGAAACCTCAAGGACACCAAACAGACCAGATCAAAATAACTACCCCACAGCATATTATCATTAAAACAACAAGCTCAGAAACTAGGGAAAGAATATTGAAGGCTGTAAGAGAGAAAAAACAAGTAACATACAAAGGTAAACCCATCAAAATCACAGCAGACTTCTCAACAGAAACATTAAAAGCAAGAAGAGCATGGGGTGAGATTTTCGGGGCAATGAATGAAAATAACTTCAACCCCAGGATACTCTACCCAGCAAACTATCATTCAAAATAGATGGAGCAATAAAAGTCTTCCACGATAAGCAGAAACCAAAACAATATGTGACCACAAAGGCACCACTAAAAAAGATTCTTCAAGGGATTCTGCACACAGGAAGTGAAACCCAACTTAACCAAACCACAGGAAAAGAAAAAGCAAGACAGTAGAGAGTAACCTCAACTGAGGTACACACACTCAAACCTTCAAACAACTAAGACAACTAAATGACAGGAATCAACACATACCTATCAGTACTGACACTTAATGTTAACAGACTTAATTCACCCATCAAAAGGCACCGTTTGATGAAATGGATTAAAAAGGAAGATCCAACAATTTGTTGCTTACAGGAGACTCATCTCACCAACAGAAATAAGCATAGGCTTAGGATGAAAGGCTGGAAGAAGATTTACCAAGCCAATGGCCCCCAAAAACAGGCAGGAGTAGCAATACTTATCTCTGAAAAAGTAGACTTCAAACCTACATTGATCAAATGAGATAAAGAAGGAGATTCCATACTAATAAAAGGGGAAATAGACCAAAAGGAAATAGTAATCATCAACCTGTATGCACCCAATGTCAACGCACCCAATTTCATCAAACATACCCTGAAAGACCAAAAAGCTTATATTTATGCCAACACATTGGTTGTGGGAGACTTTAACACCCCATTATCATCAATAGATAGGTTATCCAAACAAAAAATCAATAAAGAAATCCAAGATCTAAAATATACAATAGATCAAATGGACCTATGTGCTGTCTACAGAACATTTCATCTAACTTCTACACAATATACATTCTTCTCAGCAGCCCATGGAACCTTCTCCAAAATAGATCATATCCTAGGGCACAAAGCAAACCTCAACAAATATAAGAAAATAGAAATTATACCATGCATACTATCAGATCAAAATGCAGTAAAAGTAGAACTCAACAACAAAAGTAAAGACAAAAAACATGCAAACAGCTGGAAACTAAATAACTCATTACTTAATGAACAATGGATCATCGATGCAATAAAAGTTCCTGGAATTCAATGAAAATGACAACACAACCTACCAGAACCTATGGGACACAGCAAAGGCAGTCCTGAGAGGAAAGTTTATAGCCATGAGTGCATATATTAAAAAGACTGAAAGATCCCAAATCAATGACCTAATGATACATCTCAAACTCCTAGAAGAACAAGAACAAGAAAATCCCAAAACAAATAGAAGGAGAGAAATAATAAAAATAAGAGCTGAAATCAATGAAATAGAAACCAAAAAACCATACAAAGAATTAATGAAACAAAAAGTTGGTTCTTTGAAAAAATAAACAAGATTGATACTAAAATGAGGAGAGAAAAAAGTCAATTAGTAGAATCAGGAATGCAAAAGGGGAGATAACAACAAACACCATGGAAGTCCAGGAAATCATCAGAGACTACTTCGAGAACCTATATTCAAATAAATTTGAAAATCTTAAAGAAATGGACAGATTTCTAGATACATATGATCATCCAAAACTGAACCAAGAGGAAATTAATCACCTGAATAGATCTATTACACAAAATGAAATTGAAGCAGCAATCAAGAGTCTCCCCAAAAAGAAAAGTCCAGGACCTGATGGATTCTCTGCTGAATTCTATCAGACTTTTAAAGAAGAACTGAAACCAACCATCCTTAAACTGTTCCATGAAATAGAAAGGGAAGGAAAACTGCCAAAAACCTTTTATGAAGCCAGTATTACACTTATCCCAAAACCAGGCAAAGACACCTCCAAAAAAGGAGAACTATAGGCCAATCTCCTTAATGAACATTGATGCAAATATCCTGAACAAAATAATGGCAAATCGAATTCAGCAACACATCAAAAAGATTATTCACCACGACCAAGTAGGCTTCATCCCAGGGATGTGGGGGTGCTTCAACATATGAAAATCAATAAATGTAATAAACCACATTAACAGAAGCAAAGACAAAAACCACTTGATCATCTCAATAGATGCAGAAAAAGCCTCTGATAAGATTCAACACCATTTCATGATAAAAGCTCTAAGAAAACTAGGAATAGAAGGAAAGTACCTCAACATTATAAAAGCTATATATGACAAGCCTATAGCCAGCATTATACATAACTGAGAAAAACTGAAACCATTCCCTCTAAAATCAGGAACCAGAAAAGGATGCCCACTATCTCCACTTCTATTCAACATAGAACTGGAATTCCTAGCCAGAGCAATTAGGCAAGAAAAGGAATAAAAAGAATACAAATAGGTAAAGAAACTGTCAAAATATCCCTATTTTCAGATGACATGATCCTATACCTTAACGACCCAAAAAACTCAACTCAGAAGCTTCTAGACATCATCAATAGCTACAGCAAGGTAGCAGGATAAAAAATCAACATAGAAAAAGCATTAGCATTTCTATACACTAACAATAAGCAAACAGAAAAAGAATGTATGAAAACAATTCCATTTACAATAGCCTCAAAAAAAATCAAATACCTAAGTGTAAACCTAACAAAAGATGTGAATGACCTCTACAAGGAAAACTATAAACTTCTGAAGAAAGAGATTGAGGAAGACTATAGAAAGTGGAGAGATCTCCCATGCTCATGGATTGGTAGAATCAACATAGTAAAAATGTCGATACTCCCAAAAGTAATCTACAGAGTGGGAGAAAATATTTGCCAGCTACACATCAGACAAAGGACTGATAACCAGAATATATAAGGAACTTAAAAAACTAAATTCTCCCAAAACTAATGAACCAATAAAGAAATGGGCAAGTGAACTAAACAGAACTTTCTTAAAAGAAGAAATTCAAATGGACAAAAAACACATGAAAAAATGCTCACCATCTCTAGCAAGAAAGGGAATGCAAATTAAAACCACACTAAGATTCCACCTCACCCCTGTTAGAACAGCCATCATTAGCAACACCACCAACAACAAGTGTTGGTGAGGATGCAGGGAAAAAGGAACCCTCATACACTGTTGGTGAGAATGTATTCTAGTACAACCACTCTGGAAAAAAATTTGGAGGCTACTTAAAAAGCTAGACATGGATCTACCATTTGATCCAGCAATACCACTCTTGGGGATATACCCAGAAGACTGTGACACAGGTTACTCCAGAGGCACCTGCACACCCATGTTTATTGCGGCACTATTCACAATAGCCAAGTTATGGAAACAGCCAAGATGCCCCACCACTGACGAATGAATTAAGAAAATGTGGTATCTATACACGATGGAATATTATGCAGCCATGAAGTAGAACAAAATGTTATCATTCGCTGGTAAATGGATGGAATTAGAGAACATCATTCTGAGTGAGGTTAGCCTGACCCAAAAGACCAAAAATCATATGTTCTCCCTCATATGTGGACATTAGATCAAGGGCAAACACAACAAGGGGATTGGACTTTGAGCACATGATAAAAGCGAGAGCACACAAGGGAGGAGTGAGGATAGGTAAGACACCTAAAAAACTAACTAGCATTTGTTGCCCTTAACACAGAGAAACTAAAGCAGATACCTTAAAGCAACTGAGGCCAATAGGAAAAGGGGAACAGGTACTAGAGAAAAGGTTAGATCAAAAAGAATTAACCTAGAAGGTAACACCCACGCACAGGAAATCAATGTGAGTCAATGCCCTGTATACCTATCCTTATCTCAACCAGCAAGAACCCTTGTTCCTTCCTATTATTGCTTATACTCTCTCTACAACAAAATTAGAAATAAGGGCAAAATAGTTTCTGCTGGGTATTGGGGGGGTAGAGGGAGGGGGAGGAGTGGATGGTAAGGGAAGGGGTGGGGGCAGGGGGGAGAAATGAACCTAGTCTTGTATGCACATATGAATAATAAAAGAAAAATGAAAAAAATAAAAAAAAGCTAAACATTGATCTACCATTTGATCAGCAATACCATTCTTGGGGATGTACCCAAAAGACTGTGACACAAGTTACTCCAGAGGCAGCTGCACACCCATGTTTATTGCGGCACTAGTTACAATAGCCAAGTTATGGAAACAGCCAAGATGCCCCACCACTGATGAATGGATTAAGAAAATGTGGTGTCTATACACAATGGAATTTTATGCAGCCATGAAGAAGAATGAAATGTTATCATTCGCTGGTAAATGGATGGAATTGGAGAACATCATTCTGAGTGAGGTTAGCCTGGCCCAAAAGACCAAAAATTGTATGTTCTCTCTCATATGTGGACATTAGATCAAGGGCAAACACAACAAGGGGATTAGACTTTGAGCGCATGATAAAAGCGAGAGCACACAAGGGAGGGGTGAGGATAGGTAAGACACCTAAAAAATTAGCTAGCATTTGTTGCCCTTAACACAGAGAAACTAAAGCAGATACCTTAAAAGCAACTGAGGCCAATAGGAAAAGGGGACCAGGAACTAGAGAAAAGGTTAGATCAAAAAGAATTAACCTAGAAGGTAACACACATGCACAGGAAATTAATGTGAGTCAACTCCTTGTATAGCTATCCTTATCTCAACCAGGAACACTTGTTCCTTCCTATTATTGCTTATACTCTCTCTTCAACAAAATTAGAGATAAGGCAAAATAGTTTCTGCTGGGTATTGAGGGGGTGGGGGAGAGAAGGAGGGGGAGGAGTGGGTGGTAAGGGAGGGGGTGGGGGAAGGGGTGAGAAATGACCCAAAACTTGTATGCACATATGAATAATAAAACAATAAAAAAAAGAAATTATTAAGTCAAAACAGATTATAGAACTAAATGTAAAATAAAAAAATTAAAACTGTGCCTTAGTCTATTCAGATGGCTTATAGCAAAATACCATAAATGAGGTCACTTATAAACAGCAGAAATTTATTTCTCCTACTTATGGAGACTGGGAAGTCCATGATGCAGATGTCATCAAGTTTGTTTTCTGTTGAGGACCTGTTTCTGGTTCATAGATGGCATCTTCTCCCTAAATCCTCAAACTATGGGATTAGTGAAAGTAATATTCCCATCATGAGGGCTCCACTTCATGATCTACTCACTTTCTGGTCTCCTAATACTAGCACATTGGTTTTTATATTTGTGAGGAGGTCACAAATATTAAACGGTTGCAATAATATAGGAGAAAAATCTAGATGGCCTTGGATTTGGTGATGACTTTTTAAATATACCAAAGGTACAATCTGTGAATCAAAGAACTTATTACTTGAATTTCACTAAAATTAAACATTTCTGCTCTGTGAGAGACACTGTCATGAAAATGAAAAGACAATTCACAGGCAGGAAAATCTTTGCAAAAGTCATATACAATGAAGGATGTTATTTAAAATACACAAAGAACTCTTAAAACTCAACAATTAATAAACATATCTAGTTTAAAATGAGCCAAAGATTGTGACAGACACCCTGCAAAGGAGAAAGAGATGTACAATAAGCATATGAAAAGGTATTTTAGATTATCATTAAAATACATAATGAAAACAATGATAAGATATAACTACAAATGGTGAAAACACCAAATGTTGATAAGATGTGGAAATGAGAATTCTCATTTACTGCTGGTGGTCATGTAAAAATAGTACAGCCACTTTGGTAGTTTCTACCAAAACTAAATGTATTCTTATCATATGATCCAGAAATTGTGTTCCTGATATGTATCCAAAGAAGTTACAAACTTATTGTCCACTGTGATCAATCGCTGAGTTCCAATGTACTAAATTATTTCTTAACAATAAAGATGAGACCTTTTCTCTGGTGAAAATGAGTTTAATGAAGTCAAAGAACCTTTCTGCCTGGTTTTTACCTGTTATCAACATCTAAACCAGAGTTTGGCTTATAGCAAGCACTCAATAAACATCTGTTGAAGGAAAAAAACATTTACTTACCAATTCCTGGTGACCTGGGTGACTGCACATTCTTATTCATTCTCAGATAAAAATAGTACAAAGTAAGACAACTGATAAAGAACTGGAGTTTGTTTTAAAATCATAATCACTTTAACTATTGATAAACACTGTGAGTGGAAAAAAAAGTACATATTACTTTGCACTGACTTTTTAAAAAAATCAAACCTAAAGGATTTGATATACTACTGTAATTGAATTGGAAGAGCAAAAAACTATTTTGATTACTTTCTAAAAATATTTTGAAGATTTTCATGTGTCAGTTTTAGAAACTCTGTTGTATGTAAAAAATATTCAACTGTGCTAGACATTTTTCAAATAGCCATCCTATAAAAGTAGTACAGCCAATACAGTTATGTAAATAAATATACTGAAAACTTAATAGTGTCTCCCACAGATGAATGTTCACTGAACATTTGCTCCATGCTTGCAAATAGGTTACCTGCAAATGTAATTATGTTAAGACAAATTCCTAATTAGGGTGGACCTTAATCCAATGACTGGTATCCTTACAAAACGGGAACAATATGGAGGCAGATTCGGAGAGAATGCCATGTGACGATAGAACCAAAAATCGGAATGCTGTATCCAGAATTTTAAAGAATAAATTTCTATGGTTTCAAGCTATTTAGATTTTAGTACCTAAAAAATGGATGCAGTAAGTGAAGCTTAAATGCCTCTATAGATGTTTTAATTGTGTTTTACTTGTCATTGTGATGCTCTAGACAAATGAATGAATTTTGTTGTTATTAAGTTCAAACATGGCATAAAGAAGATACTCTCCTAGCAGCAACATGGAGCACAGAAAGCTCCTGGTCAGGAGTAAACTTTTCTCTTTCCATTGCTCAAAATATTAAAAAACAATTTTGACTATGATATGAAGGAAAATGTACCTTGCTTAAACAATGAGATTTTATAATTTATCCACTGAGAGAAATGGATTTCACAAGTATAAGATTACTTGAACAGTGAACAGATTGAAGAATTTGGGTTAGATCTGACTTGGCTTAACTGACAGTGAAAGAACTAACATGATGAGGACTAATTGGCTGAGATGATGGTATTGCATAGGCTTGGTCAGGCTCCAGAATTTCTCTCTTTTCTGGATTCCTCATTTCTGCTGCTGTGGTGTATATACACTTTCAACTTCTCAGACAACCCACAGAGGCTATACAGGTAAAACAACAGCTCAGTTATTTTTTTTCTAAATGGTTTCATTGATTTACTTAACCCAGAATGAATTTTAACTCTAGTGATTCTATAAGTTTTCTCCGCCAGTTTATATACCAATAAACAATTCTTGGTTTCTAAAATCTTCACCTCAAAGTAAAAAAATCTAAAGAAGAAGTAAATAAGCTTACCAGTAGAGAAAGAATGAGGAACAGTTCATGTTCAATTTCCCAAATGCCATATGCTCCGTGGATTTGGTCTGCAATCTGGAGCTAAGTCTGTAATGGCACCATGCTGGGTAAAACATCAGTAAGAACAGACACTTGTTGGTGCACAAGTGAGAAGTGCAGGCACGCAGAACTCACAGATCTTAGAAGGAAATAACAGTGAGGGTGTTTTAGCAGAAAAAAGAAAAATTCTGGCAATTCTTCAACATTATGCAAAAAGCAGTTCAGTTCTAGCCTTTGGGATTAGGTTATCACTCACTAGGGGCCAAGTGCTTACTTATGTTTTTCATGCTGGGGTCCAACCCAGGACTATGCATATGCTGTGCAAGAAGTCTACCACTGAGTTAAACTCACAGCCCAGATATTTTTCTCTCTCATGGAATTTTTGTTATGAAGGTGCTTCCATTTTGTGATTGTAGGTATGCATAAGAAACTAGGACATTAATCCTATAAGATGGAAAATAAATGGGCATATAACCATTCACATCCCCAGTTCCCTATTTCCCAAATCCAACCTACCATAAATATTTCTCCTTTACTCACATATATTCATTAATGTATAGAATTCTTACAAATGTTATATTTAAAGAGGTTTCTGTGGCACATTTTATTTTTGTATCTGGTAGACTTGACAATTTGTGCTGGAAGACTACCATGAAAGAGGGGTGGTTCTAGATGAGGACTCCTCCTTATTCTCAAATGAATATTTATGAAATTCTAAATGCATTCAAACATCATACACTCAAGCCTTACTCTTTCTGTATTGTAGCTTCTAAGGCCATATGAAAACATAGGTATATTATTGAGAGTTGTTTGTTGCATATGCAATGCCTCCATAATTCAACCTTATTAAATTATGGAGGGATACCCTGGGCAAGTGGTTCTTATTGTGTGGCCACTTTCAAAGGTCCACAAAAAGTCAAAAATAATTTTAGAATAATACTAACATGTTTTCACAAGTGAATCTTCTAGAAGTTACATGATATACTATATTGTAACAGATTGAATTCCAAATTTGCAATTTTGTCAATTTTTCCCTCTGTTCCTTTCTGCTTCCCTTCTCATATGGGGTTAGAGTGATGCTCACTTGATACTCATATTTGATTCTGAAAGGGTAAAGGGGCTCAGAGTGGCTTACAATGAAATGAAGGGTTTTTCTGGGTTAGGTCTTCATCTCTCTCCAACACAGCAAAAGAATCAGAGGCTCAGGAAAGAAACTCAGTTTCTAGAAATGATAGAGACTTACAGGTGGAGGTCTACATTCGGACTCCCAGAAACCTCTGCACAGTGTTTTCAGTTCCAGAGAGCAGGATTCCCTAGTGGAAATTATAGCACAATGCAATATTTCTATCACTGTTTCATAACAAGCTTCTTATCAAAATGGTTTGAGAAAGTATGGCTTCTAACACAAATGTAACCATAAGATTTTGAAAGTGACCATGAAAGTTAGGAAAGTGAGAAATCAGAGATGCTTTGTTGAACTTTTGGTCAGTTAAGGAAAACTTCCAAGAAAGAACTGTAGATAGTATTAGGACAAAACAGGACAGGAGCAGTGAAGTGGCGGTGGGGGAGGGGGTGTGCATAAAACAAACATCATTCTTATATTTGAGTCCTATGTCCTCAGAAGTTTGCATATATTTAAACATGTTTTCAAGTGGTTCATAAATTGTACATATTATCTAATAAAGGGATAATCTGGAGAGAGATATTTCTAAATTTTCTCACTCAGTCAACCATTAAACATGATGTAGGGCTTTTTTGCTAGTGATGTAACTGCTCTTTATTTCAGCATTCTCTTTGAAATAAAGATAAAACTATTGTCTTAACTAGCTCACATGCTGGCCTTAGGCATAGATTAGAAACATAAAAGTGTGGTTTATGCTTTAGGGCACCGTAGAGGAATAAGGCATACATAATCATTTCCTTCTCATCATTTTACCACAAGTGCATTTCATATTTAATGTCATGGCCTTATTAAACAGTTTCTTACTAGAATATTCCATGTACAGTTACATTTAGGCTTTTGAGCTTTCATTTTACAACTTTATGTTGTGGTGATAGGGTGTTTTGAAAGCCACAGAAAGGGTGATTCTAACTTAAATGGTGAAGTAATTATACAGAATGACATTCTTTCAACAACATTTCCTTCTTTGCCACAAATTTGTTTATCAATTAGTATTGTTGGAGTGATGCACTTATATTTGGTTTAAGTGTCTTTAAACTTACTTATTAAGGTATATTGCATATGGTAAAGCATGTATAGTTTTCAGAAATGTAATTTTTTCTTACATATTCAATCATATAACCACCATTCATACCGATATTTAGAACTTTTAGAGGTACAGAAGGCTCTTTTCTGTTCTCTCCTTGTTTGTTGCCTCAAATACAAATACTAATCAAAGGTAATATGTTTAAAATGTCAAGTTCCCTTCCAATTAAAAATATTCTTATTTACACATGCTACATCCTTTGATGAAAAAAAATGTATGAACTATATATGCCAACCAACAAATCTATCCAAGCATCTTTAGTCAGTTCTGCTCTAGATGCAATCTTCTATCTATCTATCTATCTATCTATCATCTATCTATCACCTATCAATCTATCAGTTAAGAAGAAAGGAGCATTTAGCAAATGTAGAATACAAAAAGAGTAGTAAGACTGATGCACATGAAAGCAGAAGAATGACATCTTTCACATAATCTATCCAATGGGTAAATTAAATGCAAAATTATATTTGTCAACAGTAGATATTTGTTCAGTGTCCTTGGAGGGAAAAAAGACTACTTAACACTAATATGTGAGTAAGTGTCGACTTTAGACTTGAAAGTTTGGTCAAATTTGGGAGGCAGAGAATAAAGTATTTAAGAATAGTAGAAAATTAAAATAAATGAGGAAATATTATGAGTTTGTGAAATAAGCATAAAATAGCATGTAAAATATAAGTGACTTGGCAGAAGTCAAAGAAGTATACTGAGAAACCACTAAAATGGTTGTTAAATATAACCTGTTAAGTCAAGAATAGTGAATGATGGAGCATTGAGAGTGGTTGATGGGCTTTGAGATGAAGAGTGATATTATCAGAGCAGTGTTTAAGAAAGCTGAATGTGCAGAGACCATGAAAACTAGTGTAGAGGACTTTGCAGAGATCCCACTTTGGGATTTGTGTGCTTGCAATAGAACTGAGAGGAATACAGGAAGGAAAAACCAGCAGTATGGTGTAATTATAGATTCCATACCACCAAGGAGAAAGTTGATCAAATGCAAGGTCAAGATATTGCATCTGGTTGACTGGAATCGAGGGTTCTCTCAAAGAAAGATCAGATGGAAAAGGTGAGCTAGTTAACATGAAGAAAAGTCTCAGTTGTGTGAACACAAACTTGAACATCCAGACATCCCTCCATATTAATGTGGTGTGATTGGACGTCATCTGAGTGAAAAAGAAAAAAATGAGCTAACACTCTTGAGTGTTGGGTGACACTAGGACACAACTTACCAATACTCTTAAAGAAAAAGCAGGCTAGAGACTAGATTTTTGGAGTGAGGAAGCATAATGCTCTATAGATAAGTGCTCTCAGAATGGAGGGGAGTTCTGGCCTTTGGAGAGTTTGCTCCTTCATTTCCCTTGAAGTGGGACTTGAAGCATACAGCATACCCAAGGGGAAAGGAAAAATGCTCAAGTAGATCAATTTGTTCCCAGGTAAATCGAATGAGAAAGAAGAAAGAACACAGCAAAAAACACAGAGCTAAGAACTTTCTTAGTCAAGAAATTCTTGACTTGAGTAATACCCAGAGCTGGATATATTAAAGAATAAAGAATAGTTGGAAATGTAAGGATAGTATTTTGAGTATAATGTCGCAGATTATAAATGACACTAGTAGTTAACAAATTGTGTACTTAATTATGTGCAAAGCACTTCAAGAACTGCATATGAAGTCAATTATCCACATTTAAGCACAAGAAGAGTAAGTGTTGAGGCACAAACTATTATAGAAGTACTTTTTCTATAAAGTAAAACATTCCTTGATATTGGACACTCCTCAACTCAATGAGCAAGAAATCATTAAAAAGATTAATAATATTCTATAAATCTAGATGAAAATCAGTGCCAAAAGAAATATGATAACTGATGTGGCCATTGCAAGGCAGGCTGATCTATTAGTGGAACCAACTCCTTCTCAAACTTAAATCCTAATAAAGTAACACGAAATTATCTCTGTATACCAAACTCTGCTAGTTGCTAATTCAGTAGCTACTAACTTGAATCCTTTACTGAGGAACCTAATTTTGTCTGAAATTGCAGTAGAGCCAAGAAAAAAAAGCAAAACCATCATTAATATGATATTTAGATCAGTGTTTACCTTTTGGAAAATAGTGAGACTATAATAATGTTTTAGCTCATATATTGGGTATTCATTGTAATGTAATATAGTTTATGCATATAATTAGTACACTTTAAAATTTACTTCTGTGATTCATATGTTCAAATATTACATATATATGAAATATTACATCTTTTGAGATAGTGTCTAGCTGTTTAGCCCAAGCTGGCCTCAAACTCACAATCCTTCTGCGTCATTCTTCCTAGTGCTACAATTATAGGTGTGTAACACCATGACTATCATCAAATATTAAATTTTTTTAAGAAGTACTTGTTAAAAATATCCATGCAACAAATAGAGAGAATCCATGGAAAACCTGCAAGGTAAATCCTCTCTTGGGCCTTGACTTTCCAGTTTCAGTTCCGAAGAGGTATCAGTGTATTTAACCTGTTCCTGAGTACATGGAAGATCGCCAGACATAGTTAGGAATCAAACAAACAAAAGCTTTCCATTTCTTTTATTTTAGTTTTAGAGATTTTTCTATTTATTCCTTTTTTTACTGATTTATGTTTATCCTTTGGACATATCCTGGATTAATTTCCTACTTCTTTTTGCATCACTAGTCAAGAGAAATTGGTCTGTATTTTTCTTCCATTGAGTTATTCTTATCAGAATGTTGCACTAAGATTCTGATGGCCTCCTAGAATAAATTAGGGTGTATTTTCTTCTTTTTTATTCCTTGAAGAGTTGAAAGTATGTGTTGTTATTTCTTTCTCACCACTTTGGAAGAATTCATCAGTAAAGTCACTTGGATTCAGAAGAATTTTATGAGGCTTTAATTATAGATTTAACTTGTTTAGTAGGTATTAGCCTCTTCATAATTTCTAGTTTGTTTTGATATTTTCAATGTTACTTTTTCTAAAAGCAATTTTTCCTTACATGTCGTTTGTTAACTGTTTCGGGATGCAGTTCTTCATAATGGTCTACCATTATATTTTCAAGGTCTAGAAATTCTGCATGATGGTCACTTTTTAAAAATACCTAATACAATTTTATTTTCGGCATTTTTTCTTGAGTATTGGTTATGTTGGCTGGGGTTTGATCAGGTTTCTTAAACTTTTCATATGGACTTTTTCAGGTTAATATTTGCATGAAATATTTTTTACTTTCAAACTTTTAGCATCCTTACATTTAATATATATTCCTTCTAAGCAACATATGGATGTTTTTTCATTTATATCTAAGTTGATTATCTTTAATTTCATTTGTCTTTAGAGTTAATTATAAGTTAGTACAGTAATTATAATTATAGTTTATGTAAATATATTGAGTTTATCATCTTACTATTTGCTTTCTTATCCAATGTTTCTCTATTCTAACCTTTAAGATTGTTTTTGTTTATAAAATTTTTTCTCAGGGCTGGTTGAGTGCCTCAATTGGTAGATTGCCAGATTAATAAATGCAAGTTCTTGATTTCAATCCCCACTACTATCTAAATTTTTTTCTCCAATCATTACTCTATCACCTTCTAAGAAATACATTTTTAGCTTTTTGCTTATGGTTTTCCATATAATTAAAACATATGTCATTTATGCATTAGCATCTGCCTTAAATTAGGATTTTTGTTATTTCTTATAAAACTTTAGCTCAACTTACTTCCTTTGTGCTCACTGTAGTTTTTAATACTCAACAATTTTAAACAATTATTCATATATTTATTCTTTATTCCTCTCAGGTGCATGTTCAACTCAGATTTTACAGGTAATTTTGGTAGGAAAAATAGTCTAATTATAAGTAGTCTGCTATTGCCAACAGTAAAACTGGCAACAGGACTGTTTCTGTTTTTATGTATACCTTCTACTAGACCAGTGAAATTCACTCATATTACTGGTTGCACATGTTTTTACTTTTGTATGGTAGTCACATTTTATCAACTTTTGAGATGTTCAAAGGGAATTTTTAATCTTTATTTTCTCAGTTAAAAGCCTAGGTTAACAGCTTTTTCAGTATTACACTACCTTGGATTTTTAAAGTACAACTTAATTATCACGTATTAACTTTTTACACGATAATTTTTTCCACACACCATCTATTTCATAACTCTTTAAGAATCTATACATATGAATCAGAACAATTGGCAATTTTTCTTTTCACTTATGTGGTTGTCAAGGGTGAATTTGGCTAATGGAATAGAGGTGGGAAATACTCCCATTTTATAATTGTAGCAAATAGTTTGCATAAAACACATAATATGTTCCTGAAAAGTTTGAGAATTTGTTTTATGAATCATCCAATGAATTTTCAGAAGTTTCAGTTCCATCACCCCAAGAACAGTAATATCATGGCAAGGGACATGGTGAAGGAATTCTGTTCACCTCATGGTACCTGGGGTGCAAAGAGAGACAGAGGAAGGAGCCAGAATCTCAGTATCCTATTTATGGGAATTCTCTAATGACTTAACTCCATCCACTAGGCTCTCCTTTATTATGGTACCACTACCTCCCAATAGTACCATCGGCTGGTGACCAAGTCTTTAACATATGGGACGTTGGGAGACATTTTAAATTCAAGGCATAATGAGAGATATCATTCAATGATGCACTAATTAGTTTTCACCTTTATATTTAAAAATATAATATCCCCATTTCTTTCCTTTCTTGAATTTCAACTTTAATAATTAAAAAAGTTATCTCTCTGGCCTCCAAACTTGGAATCCTAATCTTCCTAAAGTAGATTAATACTTATTAGAAATTTCCTTATAATATGTATACTACTTATAAATGTCTTTTCTATTAATACATTGTTATTAATTTTAAAGATTGTTACTAGTTCTGACTTTAAAATCTAGACCCTTCACAGTACCCAACATAGCCACTATGAAGGAAGTTTATAAGATTTATTTCACAGAATTCTTTATAAGATTTGTTCAGATAAAGTACATTAAATATCTGTCTCCTGATCATAAATTGTAAAACTTTTTAAAACAGCCCTGAGAATTAAGGATTCTGATTAGACACGTAGGACAGTAAGGCCTAGTGAGGCTAAAATACTCCCACAAAGACAAAGAGCCTATAGCAGGTAGACCTGGAATTCAAATGTTCACCTATCTACCTCCCAAGGGTAGCTCTTAACCACAATGTTCTGTATTTTCATATGGTTTACAACCTTGACCCAACTCTAGTCACCCAACAGACCAATGGTAAATCAATACAGCAAGAATGGCACAGTTGTCTCTAAAGTTAGTATCATGGTACAGTGGGAGAAAATGAGGGATACTTTAAAAATAGCTGTAATTAAAAATTGCTAGGGAGTGAATTTAACAATGATTTTTTAAAAAGGAACCCTCATACACTGCTGGTGAAATGTAAACTAGTACAACCACTATGAAAAACAGTATGGGGGCTCCTCAAAAAACTAAAAATAGAACTGCCATGTGATCCAGCAATGCCACTCCTAAGGATATACCCAAAGAAATGTAAGTCAGGCTACAATAAAGGCACCTGCACATCCATGTTTATTGAAGCATTATTCACAATAGCTAAGCTATGGAAATAGCCCAGATGCCTCACTAGTGATGAATGGAATTTTATTCTGCCATAGGAAAGAATGAAATTCTGTTATCTGCAAGTAAATGGAACTGAAAGCGTCATCTTAAGTGAAGTTATCCAGGTTTAGAAAGCCAAATTATGTTTTTCTCATATGAGGATCATACACATAATACAAATACAGCATTTATGACAAACAAATCATGCTAAGAGAAGATCACAACCAGAGAGGAAAGGTAAAAGAAGGAAGTTAAGAATGTGAATATGGTTGTTGTACTTCCTGACTGGTAGCTAAGATACAAAGGAGATAAATAGAGGGAATAAACTAATTCAGGTTATGATACATATATACATGGAACTGTCACAATGAAACACCCTGTATAGTTACCTTAAACAAACAAAAAAAACTTTTTTAAAAAACAGGTTCTGTCTAGGCATTGGTTCCAATGGAGGAGGGAGGATGTAAGAAAAGGGTTTAGCATGGTGAATATGAATATGTTGGAAATGTTATGTACACATGTATGTAAATGGAAAAATGAGACTGTTGAAACTATTTCAGGAATGGGGGTAAAGGGGATAAATGAGAATGATGGAGGGAGTGAATTCAACTATGATATATTTTAAGAATATTTGTAAATGTCACAATGGACCCCCAAAACAACAATAATAAATAAATAAATAATAAATGTAAAGTTAAAACAAATTCCCAGGGGGTGAATGTAACTATGATTTTTAAAAAAGGAGAGAATTGCCAGTTATGGGACTTTAACAAATAAATTTGTATCAGTTTCTTTGTTTATAAAGTTTACCTATTAAGTTGAAATACACTTTGGACTTTGTTCTTTGTACTTTTTTCTGCAAAATGGAAACAATACTATTTAGTGCGTGCAGTTAGCATAATTAAAAGAGGCTATGCAAAGGAAAACATTTGGCGCAGCTTCTGGACTTTCAAATCTTTTTCAGTGAATCTTCCCGTTTTTTTGGCAGCTCCTCTAGAGCCAAGGAACATCATGAGAGCATCGAAACCAAAAGACAGAAGAGAAGAGGAAGGTGACCATGAGACATAAAGAGGGAAAAAAGAGCCTATTTTCTGAAATGGCTTCACCTCAGGTTAGTCTGGGACTAGGGAGAGGCACTTTCTCCTTAGCACTTATGTCAGGGAACAAGTAAAGGCAGGATGGGATTGTCAACTGCATCCTCTGGCTCCACCCCCCACTTAATTTCTTAGTGAAATTAAGTACACATATATAGAGGAATTTTTTCATTTTAAAAAGAATGAATAAATATCAGTCCCATGGAATTCTGAAATGCTATTAAAAAGAGCAGGGGGAAGCACTGTGTATTACATTCTAACAAGGTCAACCACTTCCTCCCTTGAAAACACAGCACCCAGTGATCTCATAAAGCAAAGTGCGCACAAGCTAAAATGCAGGTATCATTAGTCCCCAAACAAAGTAGGGATGTTGGCAAACTTCTTAAATTTTTTGATCTGTGAGACTGCCCAAGTTCTCTGGGAAAATCTGTATCAAAACTATGAAAGTCATATCTTCTTCCCATAACCTGTATTTCCATTTCCACTTCTTAGTGGAAATGATCTTACAAACAAGGGGTCAAGACGATCTTTAGAAACAATGGCATTATACCTGCTCTTAGAACCTAAAAGTTTATGTGAATTTGCATATGAATTGGTTGCACAGGAATTCCTTATCTCCTAAACACACTGCCTGACCTCCTGCCATCCATCCTCAAATTACTAAAGCCAAGATAACATTCTACAGTTTTTCACAAGATATTATGACTTTCTTATTTTTGTTTGACACACAATCCATTTTCTATTGAGAACCCAGTCCAGAATATTCCCTTGACTGTCATTATCCCTCTTCTTGTTTTGTTTCCCTGCATAGCACTTACAATTATATAACATACTACGCATTACTTCTTGCTTGTGTTTATTGTCTGTCTCTACTGCTAGAATGCATGCTATGTAAAATAGTGATTGCTTTGTCTTTTTATCTTTGGTTTTTATCCTTTGTTCGGCATGTGATAAGTACCAGATGCATAACAGGTACTTAAAATTGTTGAATAAATGAATAGACAAATATATTTATGAAGGGTTTTTCCCTGTTTACTTAGCATGGAGGAAGGAGTAAGTTATTTCAGAATGTTTCCATTCACTTGTTTTACTTTGCTTCATGTATTTATGTTTAATTTGCCTGTAGATAAATGCACACTGTTCTCAGTTCATGAATGAGTTCAGCCATTAATTTGGTAAACAGTTACTGAACTCCACTGGGCAATAATCATTTTTTCTCAAATGATTCTTTTGCTGTCTTCATAAAATGACGAGTAAAGAACTCAAAATATTGCTATAAGGAAATATAGCCTCCTCTAGTTAAGATTCTGATGCTCAGCGTGGAAAATCTAGCCAAGTAACATCCTCAGAGAATTCTGCTTCCACAAAGATTGCTTCTTCAGATGTTACACAAGTCATAAGTCTGCTCAATGAGAATCTGCTCAGTTACCAGTGTAGCCATCTGGCCACTTATAGCCAGAATATCAATAGGCAGCTTTCTAGAACTTTCCTTAAGAGACATATGGAGTATATACTCTTTGTCTCATCTTAGCCAATTCTTCTCTGCAGCCCAGTTCTCCAAAACATGATGCCACCTGAACATAAGGATGTGAACTGCACCCAGAGAAGACTGAAAGGTAAGGAGTACAGGAGCTACATCTCTGAGGACATTGTAAGAACAGCTTCCATCCTTGTTCTGCACTACTGAATACTAGACTTATAATGAAAGGGAAATAAACCTACACCTTCCTTAAAATGTTTTTACTTGGGATTTTATAATATCTATGAACAAGATTATTTCTAATAAATGCAGATTCAAATCCAAGCTCTATCATATCTTATCTTTAGGGATATGCACATAAATTTAACACATGGTGCTCATTTGATCATTTTTAAATAAAGATAGGATATGCAGTGAATACATTTACTATAAGGATTAGATAAGGTAATTGATAAAATGTATTTAGCTTTATGTCTAACGCTAAATAAATGTTCAATAAATAGTAGTTCTAATTTTTATTGCAAACAATAATTCCTATATCCCATGGCTTCAATGAAGGCTGAGGAATTTTTTTAAATTTCTGTTAAGTAATTATATACTGTTCTTCTGCTTTAAAAAGTATATGTGCTGTCTTTGTATCTAGCAGGGTTACACTTCACTGAAGGATACATTCACAGATTCTGTATCCCTCAACAGCTAGTTACTGGTCTTATCCAGACTAAAATTGCATGGCCAAGAAGAGGAACAAAATGCCATAAGTCAGTCAAGCTAGTTTTATTGTTGGCAGTCCTGGGTTTTGAACTCAAGACCTCATTCCTGTGAGGCAGGCTCTCTACCAGTTGAGCCACTCTAACAGCCCAATGAAAAGGCCTTGTAGAGATGAACCAATTTGTGTTGCAATACACATATTCATGGAAACAACACAAGGAATCTCCTGGTATAGCTATCTTTATCTTAAACTAGCTAAAACACCATATTTTTCTTGTTATCTCTTAGTTTTTTTCTTCTTCAAAATCAGAGAACAAGAAGGCAGAAGAGTAGGTAGAAGGTGGCCCAAAAAATGTATGTACATGTAAGTAAATGCAAAAATTATAAAATAAGAAAATAAAAATAAAAGAATACACAAGAACTATAGGAAGTGTATGAAAACAAAACAAGCAAAGAAAATGTGCCAAGTAATTAATCTGCCTACTAATGCACTGCACATGGTTTGGTAAGCAATTTCCTTATATTCCTTGAAATGATTAAGGCACAATAAGAGTTTTAGAGCTTTATCTTAAATTTTTACTATAAGATAGATTCTTCTGTCTTTGCTGAGTGAAAGAAATTTTAAATCTTTTCAAACCTATGAAGTACCTAATATTTGAAAATCATCAATGAGCATTCTTGGCCCCCTGGAATCTATCCACATAATTAAGATTCATTCTTTCCATCCTCAGCAAGTGTAGATAGGGTATCACCCTCTCCTAATAACAGGAGATAAACTGAGTCTAGGTCACTGTACCTTCCCCAGGTACAGTGATTAGTTCAGGAAAAACCACAGGGACCCATCAGAACCAATGAGAAAATAAGGCTTTTCTAGATGTCTGAAAGGGAACTTCTCACTTTTCCTATTGGACAGAAACCAGAAAGAATGTAGGGGCTGGAGCTACTGCCATTTTGTCATCATTATGGTAATTGATATGGAAGCCAATATAACAGAAGACAGGGCTCTTCACTCAGCTATGCCTCTAAAGCCAGACCTACATCTAGATTTGGCAACAATGTTAGCAAATAAGTTTATCTTATTCCTTAAAAAAAAAGCTAGTTTTAGTTGTGGTACATTTGAGCATAAATATTTGGAAATTTAGGATAAAAACATGAGTGACTATTGTATATTAAAACTGTAACATTCTAAAATAAAATTTAGGTTGATATATGTATAATAAATAAAGGTAAGACCAATATTGAAAATTACCATGTAGGCAATGAGATGCTATCCAGTAACTGATCTGAGACAGTAGATATGTTCCTTAGTTTCTAAGAAGACTAATTATAATGGGAAACAAGAACAGGTAAGGTGTGCAATGCTTGTGAGAAGGTTTTCAAGTTCCCTAAGGGGAAAAAAAATATATCACAAAAGAAATTTACTTCACATTTAAGAATCAAAGTTTAAAAAAAAAAAAACTTTGTCTCCAGAGGCTGAGATTGAAAGTTATAACAAATTATCAGATGCAATATATTGATCATTTCAAAATCCCTGAGAGAAAATTTCAAATGATTTCACCACAAAAAATGACAAGGATTTGAAGTGATGGATATGTTATTTAGCTTGATTTAATTACTCTGCATTGTGTTAATAAATCATTTTGTACCCCACAAGTTGAAATAAATATAATTTGTCAGTTTATAATTTTAAGATAATTTAAGAACCAAATAATTGGGACTCTATTTCTTTTATCATCTTATACTACTAATTAATCTCAATTAGTTCTGTCAAAAAGTTTCCTTTTTAACAAAAAAAGGTTTTAAATGTACTTGAAGGAATATGTATGTTGAATGTTATGTGTCTGTGTAAACAAGTGTACATACACTGAGTGTGTAAAATAAGATGGGAAAATATAAGGATCATAGTTACAGTGGATGTGGTATATGAACTGAGAATTCGCTTGTCAATACTTCTTCTGAAAGCACACCTATGTACACTTACCTATACAAACAAAAGCACACAAACCCAATTCTTTAATGACCAGAATAACTGAAGTCAAGAAAATCATTTAAATCACATATATCAATCCTTCCTTATCCCCTAAATTTAGGCAATATTATCAGTAAAACCAGATGAGAATATACACTAATTGAAGGTTTAAGCTTTTCAATGAATTCAGGTAGCAAGCATAGCACTTGAAATCAAAAGTTGGAACATCACCAACAACAAATATTGGTGAGGATGTGGGAAAAAAGGAACCTTCATACACTGCTGATAGAAGTAAGCTAATACAACCATTTTGAAAAACAACATGGAGGAGTCATACAATCCAGCAATACCACTCCTAGGGATATACCTGAAGGACTGTGATACAAGTTATTACAAAGGCAATGCACACCCATGTTTATTGCAGTACTATTCACAATAGTCAAACTATGAGAGCAGCCAAGATGCCCCACTACCAATCAATGGATCAAGAAAATATTGTAATTATACACAATGGAATTTTACTCAGACACAAAGAAGAATGAAATTTTGTCACTCGCAAGTAAATGGGTGGAACTGGAGAACATTATCTTAAGTGAAGTTAGCCAAGCTCAGAATGACAAAAATCACATATTCTCCTTCATATATGGATTACAGACCCAAACGAAATGCAGTAATATTATTGGACATGGGTTGCACACTGAGGGGAGAACATGCACAAGAGGAATAAGGAAAGGGAAGGAACCTAAAACTTGAATGCGGTTGATGTGCTCACTATTGAGGAGCAAATAAAGTAATCTTAAACTGGCAGAGGCCACTATGGGAAGGGGACCAAGAAGTAGCTAAGAGATCTAGTAGAGATGAACCAATGTGGGTTGTAATACACAAGTGTGTGGAAGCAATGCTAGGGATCCCTCTGTATAGCTACCTTTATCTCAAACTAGCAAAAATGCTATGTCTTTCTTATTATCTCTTCTGTTTTCTGTTCAACAAAATTGTGTAACAACAGATTTTGCTGGAAACAGGAGTTGGGGCGAGGACAGAGAGAGTGGGAAGGTGGCCCAAATAATGTATACACATCTGGGTTAATGTAAAAATGATAAAATAAAGTTTAAAAAAGGTTGGAAGTTGCATTAAAAGCCAACATGGGTTCCTTGTGGATTGGAAAATACATTATTTATTTATATTTATTCATGTCACATGAAAATAGCATACATTGGGTGAAAATTTAAATCCAAAAGTTATTTTTAACAAACTGGTTAGCAATACTAAAGAGAACATAATTTCTTTATTTTTATTTGAACTATAATTATATATTACAGGCATTTGGACTGTTATATTTCTTTGTGGTCTTAATAAAATGCTCAGGATAAAATGTAAATATAAAATCCTGTATTCCTATTCACATTTAATCTTGCAAACTTGATTAGTTAGGAAAATGCTTTTATCACATTCAGGAAGAAGAGACACAGGAAGCTGAGCACCTGTGACCCATCCTATAATCTTAGCTACTTGGGAGGCTGAGATAGTGAGGATCACCTTTCTAGGTTAGCCTGGCAAAAAGTTTATGAGACCATCCATCTCAGCAAGGTCTCATCTCATCCCTACAATGACAGGAACCATAAAACAAGAGTTTATGGTCCAGGCTGGTTCAGGCAAAAAGCCTGAACCCTGTCTCCAAAGTAATCAGAGCAAAAAGGACTGGAAGTATGGCTCAAGGAGTAGAGTACTTGACTAGAAAGTGTAAAGCTCTGAGTTTTGCCTCAAGTAGTTTAAAAAAAAAGGAAGACACATTTTACCAGCTAGCACAAAAATAACAAATCTGCTACAGGTCTTTTCTATTAACTCTTCCCTCATCGGAAGTTTTAGAAAGGCTTTCACTATCTTCTCCATTTGATTTTGGCACAAGAAGCAAAACCAAGTTAACCAATGAAACAGATATACAAAGACATCCTGCTGCTCAGGGAGAAATCACAGCAAAACTCAGAAACTTCTATTAACTTCATAAGGAAAATAAACTCAAACACACACAAAATAAACAAGAGAAAAGAACCTTTTCCACTAGAAAGAATCACATTTCCAAGTGTTAAGTAACCTGAAAAGCCATTTTCTCAATGGATATCCCTTTGGAATGTGCCTGAGAGACAAAGGAAGCCATCTTTCCAGGTTTCAGAATTGAAAGGGTTATCATTTGCTGATCTATTTAAATTTTAGATTTTCTCAAGAGATGCTAGAAACATTGGAACTTTCAGGTGATCTGAAATCCCATGTTTTATATGTAGTGTATTGGCTCATCTGTATCTTTATGTTGAAACTGTGTCCAGGGCACATTGGTGACTGCAGGTATCCAATGATCACACACACACCTAAATACCTCTGGTTAGAATTATGGTTGCTTGTTGTCCTAGAATTCTGGCAAAAAGCCACTGTACCATTTGAAACACTGAAACAAAATATACTTGTTTATTACTTCAAAGTTCTGCTTCTATCACAATACTGGGAATGGCCAAACAATGGTTTGAATATGTGAAGGCATGTTCAATTCTGAGAGTGTGTGTTTCCCATCTTTTCCAGACCAACTGTTTAGAACAGTAAAGGACTTGTGTGTTGCCACATAAAATAGAATTTAGGGCCCCCAAGCATCACCCTGTGAAAAGGAAACTTGGATGTCTTTCTCTGTGTTTGGGTGATTGCATGAAAGTGTTCTTTTCCCAGAGTTGAATAAGCTCACAGAATACCACAACCATAAAGAAAAGTTACTCAGATTATAAACAGAAATTTAGTTCCAGCTCCAACTACAGGTAATTATTAGCTGTGGGATTTTAGACAAAACATGATTTCTCTAAATTCAATTTCCCTAGCTATCGGAGAGAGAAAATAATTGTTCCATTATTGGCTTTATTCTGGAGGAAAACATTCTTTAAAATTTGGTAAAACATGGTCCCAGACTTTAGACCCAATAGAAAGGGTACAGCTTTTTTCTTAGACAAATTGAGTTCCCAGAAAATATTTACTAATGGTTTAAAAGAATATTCATGGTGTGAATTATACTTAATGTCTATAATTATATTATGTGCTGTCTTAATATCTGGTAAAACCTGGAAGGCTTCAAATGGCCCAGTTACAAGTTTCCTTCCTCAGTTTGTTCACATGGTAAGGCCCTAGACAAACAATCTTCCTGGTCGGGAGGACAAAGTCCAATACTTGCCTACTCCTGAGTTGCAGTTTTCCATTCATTACCACCCTGAAGAATTGTTTAAACAAGCCAATCACATCCTCCCATGGGACTGAGGATTCACCCCCATCCTTTTTGTATGGCAAAGCCTGTTTTCCATAGTCACTACTGATTCACTATTCCCTAGTACATCCTCCATGTTATCCTGCCTGTCACTCAGTGTCCTCCTTCCCCAGACTGAGTGTGCATAGTGGATGCTGTTGCTCTCACTTGTCCTGTGTCTGGTGTAGTGTGTGTGGCCATCCCCATAATCTCAGGTTGAGAATCCCTCTTTCACCTAAAATTTATCATCCACAGAAGATTACAAAAAAAGGGAAGTAAAAGAAAGTGGAAAACAAGAAAAGAAGTAATAGAAGTATGATGCAAATAAAAGGAGATGGAATATAGGCTTAGATTCACAGGTGGAGGAGTATAATATGGCCAGTCATAACTGCTTATAATTGCCTGTTCCTAAACACTTGGCATATTCAAATGAAAGGGGAAAGATATACCAAAATATTTTTCTATGTAATCTGTATATGGATTGACGAAAATAGTTTTTCAAAATGCATGATTGAAAATTAGCAATTTTGTGTCTTTGCATATGAAAAGAAAAGGAATAACAGTAAGATCTCATATTTATTTTAAAACATCTTGCATACAATCAGCACTATCACTAGCATCCTTTGCTGCATCAGTGTGGGTTGGAGAATGTGGGCAGAGAGCCTGGTTCTTATGAAGAAATCTCACTTCTCTGAAGGCTGACATTTAGAGATTTGTATTAGTTATATGTCTTTCTTGAATTTCTCAGCAGACAGAAAGGCTTCATAAATACAAATTTAATTAAATGTGAAGACTTAGTGGTGAATTTGAGAGGAAGAAGTGGGAAGAGCTCACACTGCCATATTCTTGAACCAATCAGTTTATTTGAATAAATGGGAAAGTAATGATAATTCCCCTGCAAAAGTTCATGATTTATTTTAAGAAAGTGCTGCATATAATTAAAAATACTTATGAAACAGTTGTCTGCTTCTCTAAAGGAAATAATCAGGGTAGGAAAAGCAGAGTTTTCCTTAGAAAATTTTTCTTAGGACTTGAGTTATGTAAAAAATAAATAACTTTTTTGTGCTTGTAAAAATTCAGCTTATTGTCTGATAAAAGTAACTGCCCAATCGAAAACTTTACATTTCTACCCTTACCTCTTGTTATGTCAGGGTTGAGACTATAAGCTAATAGCCAACTCCTTAATGTAAATAAAGAAAAAGGCAACTTGTGGGAAATCACACTATCTTTCTGAACTGAAGCATTCCATCATATCTCCATAGTTAATTTTTGCTGTGTTAGATCATATGCATCTTAATATTTATTCACCATTATCATCCAGCACATCTGGTCCTAAATAAGCATTACCTCTTTTTCCCTGCAATTATTAATTCTATCTTTAAAATATTCTTAAAAGAAAAATAAAATATTGAGGTGTCTTGTTCCAAAGGACCAGTCTGCCCTCCCACATGATTCCTTTTTTCATTATCCAAGCTCTCCCAAGATGTAGGATTTTCATTCTCATTTCATGAGATCACAGATACTTATTTCTGTAAATAGGGAATTTCAGTAAAATTGATCTGGCTATAAGGTGATAGTGTTGCATGCAGGCCACATCTTAAATCTGCTTACATACTGTGAGTTAAGTTTCAAAGAAAACATTACCCAATTTCATTCCACTGCTCTTCATTGTTGATGCATCACAATTTTTGAGCTGAAATAGATATACTGAATCAGCACAATTGAAAGTAAGGCCTGGCAAAGAAACAGGATGTAAGCCAAGTGTGTTTTTATTCTAATCTTCAATCCTCTGTTGCGTGTTTATTGGGGTAGAGTTGTGCACAGTTTTGAAATTTAAAAAGGAATAAAGAAAGTAGGATGGAGAAGCATTAAAAAAAATACCAACGACAGTGTTGTTTTGTGGAAGAGAAGCTCTGATTTTGAATTTGTGTAGTTTCTTTCTCTATGTTCTGTGGTAATTCTATCACCCTCTGTATCTCTCTTTAGGCTGTCTGCTACTATTACCTTGACTTACCATAAACATTAGTTGGTCATGTCATTCTGTGCTTATTTTTCATAAACATGGTTGAAATCAGTTTTTTTCTAAAAAATAAATAAAAATAAATGGCAGCAAGAAGGCCCATCCATACTGCTCCCCAACTTAAAACCAGATAGCATTCTATTGAAACTGTTCTTTCACTTCTTTTTGTCTGTTTTTAAACTTGATCATGTGTGTGAAACTTCCAAATATGGTCTCTTTCTTCTTCTTTTGCATTACAGACTTTAGAGAAACCAGAAGTTAGCAAAAACCTGACATAAAGGACCCTAACTTAAGTTTATGGAACAGAAAGGAAAAAATTTTGTTGGGAAACACAGAAGTGGAAATAATTCTTCATATTTAATCTTTACTTTTTACTGAAAATAACTAAAACAAAATTTACTTTAGAATACATTTTAAAAAAATTTGATCCAAATTTCTTGAAAATAACAGTAGTGGAACAGGGCTTAATCTTCTTTGGGAGCATCTTGCCATGGGAGATGGGAGTGGAGGCCGTTATTATCTAGAGCCAGATTTGTTTTTTGGTGGAGATCATCAATGCAGTTTCATGCATATCATTGTTTTCATTTTGGAAAAGGTAACTGATTCACTCAGGGGATAAATCACACTTCCAAATTCCCACAAATCCCAAGAATTACACCCATGGTTTGGGATTCCAGAGTTTATTTTCTTTCTGCTACATCATTGATGTTTTGTTTGAGACCCTGAAATACCATTGTACTCAACTCTGTCCAGTCCGTCAGTCCATTCCACTCTGATCTACTGATCAGTTTACCTCCTAAAGTAATTGCCTGAACATTTGCAAACAGAATAAACACATTTCTTCCACTGCAATATGGTTCTGAACAGAGCAAAGTGCTAACCTATTTTCTCTTTGAATTGGGTTCTTTTCCAAACTGAAGTTGATTATTTGAAGGCTTGAGGATTGATGTCAGTGTGTGCTCCTGAAAAAGACTGAAATAATTACAGATAACTATATGGCTGGTGGCTTCACTCTTGCTACATGCTTCTATCTCTATTTTCAAGATTAACTCAAGTAGTTCTTGCTTGGAAAAATTTCTATCCCTGTTAATAAGTCTTTCAAATCAAATATCTTCCTAAATTCTGTATTGAAATGGATGTCTTACACTCTTCTGGGCAAAATGGAGCATATAAAAGTAATTAAGATTAGAATTTTGCCTTCAAAGAGTTATAATTTAGTAGAAGATTTTTGTACATAAACAATAAGCATAATTTCCTGGGGATTCTGTTTCATATCATTCACATCTTATGCCTACTCCCCAAAATAAAACTAACTTAACCCACAAATAATTTATTATAATGCATCAATCCTCTTTTGCAAAATAACAATTGCTTTCTAACAAAATCTCTCTGGAGACAATAATGATCCAAATAAAGTATTCCAAGAGAAAAAAATTTAGGGACTCCAGCACACTGTTTGTGGAAGCTTAGTGTAAATGACTAAAACTATAGCATCCCTCATGTTCCATTCACCTATTTTGGTATACAACCTTGCCATTTAATAAATCACTGAATATGATAGTCTACTGAATTGATCCACAAAACTTGCCCCAGTTCCTGGATAAAGCAGTGGCATTATTTTAATATTTTCATTTATATATAACTTACTATGTTCTATATCTTTACAAGGTGGTATTTCATATGAAAAAGCAGTCCTTATGTGGCCGGAATAATGTCAGAGTTTTCAGATTATTAGTATTCAGGCATTGGATTAAGGAACAAAGTTACCAGCAGACCTGAAGATGTGTTTAGAATACACTATGCTAGGAGCTCTTTCCATGATTCACACTAGTTGCAATTTTTTGTTTTTATTAAGCTAGAGCAATTGAAAAGGAAAGATACCTTAAATCCCAAACCAAAATGTTGAGTGTATGCAAATTTGCCCTTTCACAAGATGAACCAAATTGTCTATCTCCACACAAAGAAAAGAAAAAAAGGATTTCCAAGGTCATATTTCCTGAATGCTTTATTGTACAATGACAATTCAATGACCTTTCAGAAATAAAGATATATTAAGAGAAACCTGATTTGTTTAGTATGGTCATACATACAAATCAATGAGATGAGAAGAAAAAAAGACACATTAGAGGCCAATTCAACTGTTTAAAATGAACTGCTGTCATTACACTTTAGTATAGTAAGTGTAAATATCTCAACAATCCGTTTTTGCTCTTCAGTTTTCCTTGGAAATTAGTGATTGAAGTTTAATAATCATTTCAAGAAAAATTAGTAAGATGAGAAAGCCAAATGCTTTCTAAGCCTCTTTAGAAAGCTAATAATTTGGGAAGTACTTTGAAAATACTAAGGCAAGGAATATGTTGTATAAAGAGGATTTGTTTGATAATTATTGATATTTTTGAGAAATTAAAAATACATGCAAGTTTAAGACTGCTCCTCAGCTGTTTTATTTGTATATAGCTTAACTACAATTATGAGTAAGCATCAGAGTAAAGATGCTGCAATTATCTTAATAAGATATTCAGAGATAAGAATACCTTTAAATAATAAAAGAAAATAAACACATACTTTAAATAATAAACTCAAGCATTCTCTTCTAATGAGATTTCAGGACTATTTACCTTCTAGGAAGGTGTCTACAAATTTGGTTCAGAAATCACTCAAAAGTCCTTCCAGCAAAGATAGAACATCCACTGAAAATGTGGTGCATGATTTTTTTTTCCCTGATTGTAAGATCCATGCAATCCGTGCTCTTTAGCTTTCTAATGCTGTGACAAAATGCAGCTTATAAGGAGGACCTATTCATTTGGCTCACAGATTTAAGGTTTCAGTCTATGGTCATTTAGCCCATTGCTTTTGGACCTAGGGTAAGGCAGAATGTCATGTCAGAGAGAGGGTATTTGAACAAAACTGCACAACTCATCGTGGTCAGGAAGCAAAGAGAGAGGCAGGAAGGGGACAAGGTTCCAATATCTGTCAACTACCTAGATTTCTTCTATTATGCCCTGCCTCCTAATATGTATGCCACCTCCCAACAGCACTTCCTTTAACATATGGGCCTTCAGAGGACACTCAAGATCCAAACTATAGCAGGCTTCATTTTGGAACATTTATATATAAACATAATTAAATATATTTTCCCTTCAACTAATGACAGGCACTATTAATATTTTATTGTTATTTTAAGGCCTTTAGACAAGTTGAATCATATAATACATTAGTATACATTTTTTCTTTTAAATGCAATAAGTATTTTCTTATCCAACTTTTAAATACAAAAGAGCTTAAACTAATGCTTTCCTTAAAGGACTGAAAAACAAAAATTCACCCTCTATTTTGATTTAGAATTAAGTGTATCCAAAATCCTGGCAACCAAAACTTATAATAGGTTATTACCATTCTTAAATTTTTTAACACATAGAACTGCAAGATTTAGAAATTTAGTAGTTACAAAAGCATGTCATAATAATATAAATTTGGTAGTAAAAGAGCTATTTTGGCTTGCATTTCTGGTCTTCAAAAATGGTTGAAAAATTATTCAGCTGAATAAAGTGAAACAATCTTATTCTATACTTCTTGTGCATTTGAGTGGGTGCACCTGCCCTGTGTTGTGATAGGAATTTTAATAAACATAATCCATTAATTTTACCTCTTAATGACCTACATAAATGAAAATATTACTCCTAATAGTAACACCCTGGTTCCCCAAAAGTAATAATTATAGTATCAGCTACAGTTTAGTATATACACCCAAATACTTAAACTGAGCACATCACATGTTTTTGGAATGTATTTTATCATTTAAAACTTAATCTCAAAACAATATTATAATGGTAGATTCTTACTCCTATTTTACAGAGAAAAGAAATTCAGAAAAATTACAGAATTTGTACAAGTCCCTGTACCTATTAGAAGGAAGACAGGTCAGAATTCAAACTCAGGTTTGATTGATGTCAACGTCTGTGCCTTTTCCTTTAAAACATCTTGGTGCAAAAACATTTGAAATGTCAATGGAGAAGCAAGCGTTGTGCATGATGGGATGAGACATCAGCCTAAAACACAGAAAACTCTGAATCTGATTCTGAATCTTGGAATCCCACTCAAGTAGCAAGATTTCTTTTATTTATTATTTTTTTCTTGGCTTTTCATCCTTAAAATTCTTTAATTTTTATATAAATTACCTTGAAATATGAAAAATCTTAAAAAGCAAAAGTTACGGGTATGTAATTGAAAATGCAGCAAGCTGAACTGCAACCAGCAAAGGGTCATTCAAAGTGAACGATGGGACTAGTAGTGTAGCTTAGCAAGAGAGTGCTTTCCTAGCATTTGGAAGGCCCTGGGCTTGATCCCCATCACTGCCAAAATAAAATGAAAAAAAAAGTGAATGTTAACTAATGTGAACTCGAAAGGATTCCAGAAACACATCTGTCCACTTTCCCGTGGCTGTGTGTACGCATGTGTGCTCACACACATGCACGTGGGTGTAGGCAGATCAAGCAGCATTTAGCTACACAAATTCACTCAGCATATACAATAAATAATTGTTCATTTTGACTTGAGATTTTTCCAAAAGACCATTTTCATGAGTCTCGTCTTCTGGCTCATCATTCAGTCATGTTCTTCCTCCTTTGCCTGGATGAGCATAGTCTGAATCCTGGGGACTGGTGAGCTACTCTGGAAGCAAAGCTAGTAATAAAAAATGGCTATGCAAGATTTCTTTATGAGTTGTTCATGCTACAAAGGCATTGGCAGAGGCTTATTTTTTTCTTTGTTTTAAAGTTAACATCTTTTTCTCATTGATGACAAAACATCATTTTGTCAGTCTTGCCTCAAAGTTCCCAGGGTCTGCCAACATTCGGCTGCATCAAATAAACTTATTGTTCTCCTAGCTATTCATTTCCTTCTCTACTCCCTTGATATGTCCAGGAAAAAATGTGGTTTTATGTTTTTCCTTTAAAAAATGGTACTAATGGGTTTTGCCTCTGTTGATCCCAAAGATAGGTGTTACACAATTTGTCCTCAAAATTGCAGACCTAGTATCAGTGATTTAAAAACTTAGTCTTACATGGAAAGCTTTTATACATTTCTCTTTCCTTGAGTAGTATTGGGAGTATATATGTAGTACATGAAAAATATATCAATCCATCTATCTGCTACCTACTTCTTTTTTCCTTCCATTCTTTCTCCCATCTTTCTTTTACCTACTTGTAAATCTATATAAGCATATATAATATTTTATATACATAAATATACGTACATATCGCATATAACTATCTATAAAAATATGACTATATAACTCTATAGTTATAACCATATGAACTTTATAACAACTCTATGAACAATTTTGGTTTCTTGTTTTAAACACAGTCTCCATTAAAATATCTTAGATGGGTCAGGGTTTTCCAGGGACATGTGTATATAGACGAATATACATACAGGCACAGACGTAGACACTAAGTTATAAAAAAATGTGATTTGTTACAATGAAGGGACTCATGTGGTCATGACTGCTAAGAAGCAACAAGATATGCAGTTGTCAAGGTAGAAAACAAGGAGCATTGAAGGTGTAGTTCACTCTTTATTCAAAGTCCTGAGAACCAGGAAAGCTCCAGTCCAAGCAAGGGACAAAATAGTACTAAATGCAAAAAATCTTCTTTGCTTCACATTTTGTTTTTGTTTTTTCTGTTGATTGTTTCTTTAAAATTTCACAAAACATCTTTCCTTAAATGAACTTATAAGAAATTAGATAATGTGTACTTTGCTAAAAATAATGGCCCAGTAGCTTATGTGTAGCATTGCATACAAAACTCGTTAAGCTTCAAATTTCAGTTTTAAGATAATTATATTACATAGGTAATGGTAAAACCATGTAATTATACATGTTCATATAGTTATGAACACATGGTGATATGTGTTCCTATTAAACTATAGTTTTGTAGTGCATATAATTCTATTATATAGCTCATATAGTTATGTATGAGCTACTAATATAGTTCTTACACATATGCATACATATGGCCTAAATAAAATTTAGAATCTGAGAATGTTTCACTTAGGAGATCAAATATAATAAGCATTTGGTTCATTTGAAGTAACCGAGGGTGAGGCCATTGTCTGACTCCAAAGTTACAGATCAAGTCTAAGTTAGAAACTTCCATACTTACATAACTCCTACAGTCTTGGATAAACCTACAGAAAGCTAGTTAGGTGCCAAATTGGTTTCAGTCTTAGTTACAGTGTCTTAATTGTAAGAAAGTTCTGGATAGAAGTGTCTCATCCCATAGTACCTACTGGTGCCCATTTTAGCAAGAAAGTATATTGACCACAAATGATCTCATCACACCAATAGTTCTGAGAACAAATCAGGTGATTCTAAAAGGACAGGGGAAACTGATTACCTATTTCACCTGAAAATAAAGAGTCATCATCACAAATGATGGTCTTATCTAGCAAGTCATTTGCTATTTTACACATTGTGTTCAGTTACAAGATTTTGCTTCTTACTTGAGTTCAGAGATGAAATTGGAAATCATAGAACTGGGGAAGTTGCAGAACACAGTTCTATTGATTACTTCCTTGGATCCACATAGAAAACTATTCACAATACATCATAAATTAGTTTTTTAAACAACATTTAACATAATGCCATTTACTAAGAAAAGTTAGACCTTGTCTCATTTTTTAATGTGTAGTAAAGAGAGAGAAAATAGAGAAACCACAAAAAGATTAAGAGATAATATTAATTTATTTGTTATGGGTATGATTATAATAATTTTTATAACTTCATTCTTCCCAATATGTGGATAATGTCTTTCTTATTGTCTGCATTTCT